>NC_029794.2:7348494-7357388 GCF_000816755.2 Arachis ipaensis | reverse complement strand
TTTAGAAACTATTTATTTTTAACTATAATAATTTTTTTTTTGCCTTACAGGAGATAAAAAATTTGAAAATTGTATTAAAATTGAATGGGATTTCGATGAAAGTTTGAAAATGAGTATTTACAAATGGGGATTAGATATTGATTGTGATATGTGATTAATTTGTGAATTGTGATGGTCCAATTACCAAGTCAATGACAATTGTCTATGGTCGTCAAAATGGTAAGAAGGGAAAAAAGAACAAGAAGGGAAAAAACACCAAAACAAAGAAAAAATAGAAGAGTTGATGACAGCAATAAAAAGTGAACACAGTCACGAGGCACTACTCTGACCAAAATTCCAAATAAAGCATTTTCATAGCATGGCCACTGTTCCTTGTTGTGCAAGTAGTCAAGTATTAAGACTTTTCTAAATAAATTAATAATTAATAAAATAAAAGTGTAGTATAAAATAATATTTACAATATATAAAATATTTTTCACTTTCTTGAACCACAACAAATATCCTATGATAGTACAGTTAAGAATAAATAAAAGATGCTATTTTTTTAGGGACAAACACACAATCAAATCACATGTTAGAAACACATCAGATTATCAATTTATCAATGAGACAAATAATAATAATAATTTTTTAAACGTGTATAAAAGGAGGGTTGAAAAGGGAGCCCTTTTTTTAATAATATTATTATTATTGTGTGTCCCCATTTTGTTTCAGAAAAAATCTACGCAACTTTGTTTGTTTGTCTTTCTCCTTGTGATAGCGGGAAAAAACACACACACACACTCAGTCACCATAGCCGTACCCACCAAACCTTTCGTCGCCAAGATCAAATCTTTTCACTCTTTTGAGCTCAAGCCATGTCTCACGCCAACTGGGAAGCTGATAAAATGTGCAAAAATGCTCTCTTGCTCTTCAACTCTCAGCATTGTTCTGTTCTTTTCTCTACAATTTCCTTGTGCACTTTCTATTTTTGTTTCCTTGTTCGTTTATTTGTTGCTGTGTTTTCTCTGTTACGGGTTTTGTTCGTTTGATTCTGGCGATGATGCCGTACTTGGTTTTGTTACATGTGGTTTTTTTGACTTAGGGTTTTGGTTTCAGTGTTGTTGTGATGGCTTTTGTTGGGGTTTTTTGCACCCTTTTGTTTGGTGAAGTTTGCAGCTGCTTGAGTTGCAAGGTTTATGTATTATCCGTGGTTTAATGTTCATTTAGGTTCCTAGAATGAGTGGTTTATTTCCATGTTTTTTCTTTTTCCTTTTTTTCTTGTTTTGGTTTTGTTCTTGTTAGTTTCATTTTGAACGTGAATTAGTAGTACACGCATTAGTGTAGTCTATTTGGGATTCCTTTTTCGTATTTTTCTTAAATGTGATGCTAGCTATCAACTAACCATGACACATTCTACCTTTTATGTTTTTCTAGCGATCGTAGAGTTTGTTTGTGCTTCTTTTGCATGTTTGCTAGCTTGTGCTGACTCTATTTTTCTCTTTTCTAATTAGTTTTTATTTTGTTTTCGCCTAGTGGTTTTCTCTTCGAGTGGTGGTCTGTCTTCTGGGACATATATATTGCAAGGACCGATCAGAAACACTCAGAAGCAGCGGCAATTTATAGCAAGGTAGAAGTTTGCTTTTTAATAGACCTTCATTGATTTCCCCTGCTTCTTCTGGGATTTACTTTGATATCCTTCTAGTTATTTGCTTTTAGGTGAAGAAGCATATGCTGTGTGCCAGTATTTACCTGCTTTTAGTATTGAAATTCTTCCTTTATATATATATATATGTGGGCCTACCTGTTTCATATGTGTAGTATGTATTATTGATCAAAGACTATGATTGAGCCATGTATAAATTTGAAAACGACAGACCCAACAAAGTAAGGCTCGAGAACTGCAAAAACATCAAGAGCAAGAGCTTCAGAATCCAAATCAGAGACAACAAATGCAAATGCAACTCTATATGCAGAGATATGCTCAGCAGCAGGAACAGGAGCAGCAGTTACAGGAGCAGCGGCAGCAGCAGCTTAGGGCTCAGCTTGTTGGTGGCAGCGGTATCCGTCCTATTAACAATGATCCTTCAATCAGGCAGAAACGTGCAACTTCTAATGCTATGGCAACAAGAGTGTATGAGGACAGGTTGAAGTTGCCACTCCAGAGAGATGATTTAGATGATGTTGCCATCAAGGTACGTAGTTTATTTGCGACTATAATATGCTAGTGGTGCCCGCCCTCTTCACAAATTTAGCTTCACATGTTTATACTGTTCATTTGCAGCAAAAGGGAAGTGGTAATGTTGGTCAGCTTCTGGACCCAAATCATGCCTCATTGTTGAAAGGAGTAGCAGTGACAACTGGCGGCCAGGCTACAGGGTCTCTACCAATCTCATCTTTATAAGAATGTTGCTATTCATATCATCTCTGTTCTGGATGCCTATCTCATATTGGATTGAATTTACAAGTTCTCGAATTCTATTTGCAGTCAAACGTCTCTCGGTGCACCTAACATTTTACAAGGCAGTCTTCAACAAGTTCAAAATCAGAACCAGCATCTTCCAGGATCTCTGGTAATTTCAAACATTATCTTTGCCTTAGCTATGTGCTATCCCCATTTGACTTTATATATAAGTTTTTATTTACTGGTCATTTGTCATGAAACAGGACATGAAAAGTGATATGAATCCAATGGTTAGACCTCAAGCTGTTATATCAGATGGATCCTTTGTTGGTGGACATGGTACTGGTTTGTTTTCAAATTGTATTTTCTATTATTCCCATGCTTACTTTACTAGCTAGATTTCCGATACGTTGGAAAGCTTACACTTTGGCACCTGTAATGATATTATGGTAAATACAACCAATCTTAAGATCTTAAGAAATTGCATGCCATTGTTTTCTAACCTAAAGATATATTATAATGTTGAAAAAAAAAAAAACAATACTTGATTTTACACTTCCCATTATCTTGAACATACACTCTACTCTTGAGACACATGCTTTATTTCGATACAGAAGATGATTCAACATTAATGCAATATTTCCATATTGTTTCTGAGCTTTCTAAGGAAACTGATAAATGAATACCTTAACGGCTTAACCCTGATTTGAATTCGTTGCCTTCCATTCTTGAAATATTTAATGTTCCTTGCTTTGTTGCATAGTTTCTTTATATGCTGCATGTGTCATTAAAGATATTTCCTCTATCTTCATCTGCATTATATAGTACTAGTATTTGTATGATATTGGGATTTTTCTTTGATTGTCGGTTGACATTTGTTCTCAATTTTAGGTTCAAATCAAGGTTGTAGCAATTTGACTCTGAAAGGATGGCCTCTAGCAGTAAGACTTATTCTCTAAAATTAATGTTCTGCTATTTAATTGGTTTTTTATTTTTTATTTGCTGGTCTGTCTTTACTGGTTCATTGATTTGTCAAACGTAAGGAAAAAATAGCATTTAGTTTCGGCAGTGTCGCATGGTACAGTCTGCAGTACTACACAGTTGGCCTCTGTTATGCTCTAGCAGATATAAGTGATTTGAAATGGAAAATGCCAAAAATGGTTGTTTTTTGAATTTTTTTTAGTTTATTAATTAATTTGTGCTTCAAATTTCTTGTTTCTATGGAATTAACAAAAGAACAAGAATATAAGCTATCTTTCCAATAGTCAATGTTTCATATATTCACCTAGATAATTTTGTTAGGTGCATTATGTTCATTACACTCCCCAAGCAATCCCACTTTTTGATATGGTCTCAATTATTTAGGGACTGGATCAGCTTCGCTCAGAATTTCTTCAGCAGAATAATTTGATGCAGCCTCCACATTCTCTCAATCATCTTTCAGTGCAGCAGCAACTTATACTTCAGGCACAACAACATGCTGTAGGTTCCCCCTCCGCCACTGATTTTGAGAACAGAAGACTCAGGATGCTTCTTAATAATCCAAATATGGGTCTTGTGAAAGATGGACGATCGAATTCAGCATATGACTCAATTCCTAATGTGTTGGCTGCACAAGTTTGTTCTCCGATGTTGACTCATCCGGATACAGATATGTTCCTTAAGGTTACACCTGCTTATGTAGCTGAATTGGATTAACTTCTCCAGAACTTAAATCTATTCCATCTGGCGTTGTGTTTGAGCTTCTGCAAACTACTCACTCTGTTTCATTAAACTGAATTTTGTAGCAACAAATGCAAAACAGCAGTCACCAGCTTCAACAACATCTGCAGCATCCTCCTTCAAACCAGCAGTTGCAGAATCTCCAGCGGCAAGGAAAAATTGGTTCCGGGAGCAATACACAAGATGGGTGCATGTCCACCTTACAAGGAAATGATCAGGTTTTCATTATGCCACCTGTGAGCAATATTAGTGCAGCAACATGTATAATTATTATCTACATTTTTAACTAACTTGTGTGTTGTGTTTGCATGCGGGTTAATTTAAGGCTTCCAAAACTCAAGTTGGCCGAAAGCGAAAGCAAGCATCATCTTCTGGTCCTGCCAATAGTTCTGGAACAGCAACCACCACAGGACCATCTACCAGTTCGCCTTCAACACCATCTACACAAACGCTCGGAGATGTGCCAAATCTGCAACAGAATGTTCCATCTTCTAAGTCAGTGCTTATGTTTGGTACTGATAGCTTGGGATCACTTACATCGGCCCAAAATCAACTGGTTAGAGACCTCTAAATCAATCCTTTGGTCTTTCTAGATAAATTTTTTCTCTCTCTTATATCACCAAAGATGGCCTGCAAAACTTATATTCTTTATTTGAGAAAATTTGCTTATATTGTGGCCCCTAAATAAAACAAGAAACATGAGAGTAAATGAAATTAGCATGTACTATTTTGATGCTGGTCATCTTTCTGAATGTTGTTTCATTGAGCATGAGATTCTTCGTATAAACTACATGATTGGCACGTAATTGAATTCTTATACTATTATTTGCAGGCTGATATGGACTGCCTTATTGGTGACGGAACTTTCAGTGACAATGTTGAGTCGCTCTTTTCTGCTGATGATGCAGACCCTAGAGATAAGATTGGCAAAGGTATGATAATCTGATAGATCAATATCCTAATTTAATAGGTACTCATGAATAATTTTTTTTTTTGCATGCTTATATGAAAGTCCTAATAATTTAAATTTGATGCATTAGAATTCTCATTCAAAGAGACCAAATGTGTTATGGCAAGCACACATAAAGTTGAGTGTTGCCACTTCTCATCAGATGGAAAACTGTTTGCTACTGGTGGCCATGATAAAAAGGTAGGTGCTAGACTGATCTTACATCAACTATGGAATGACCAAATTTACAGTCAGTGATTGTTGGAAGAAGCTTTTGTTTAATTGCTTTAAATTTGTTAGTATATGGTAAAATCAATTTCTCTGATGACACTCTTCTGCGATGCAGGTATCTTTGTGGTGCACAGAATCGTTTAACCTGAAGTCGACACTAGAAGAACATACTCAGTTGATAACCGATGTTCGATTTAGTTCTTCAAGGACATCGCGCCTTGCTACATCCTCAGCTGACAAAACTGTTCGGATTTGGGATACTGAAAATGTAAGTCATAATTTTCATTGGTCAAAATCAAATTATTTTTTAAGTAAAGTTCTATTAACTTAGATTTAGAAATTAAGTGTTTTTATTTTAATGATAAAGTATCTATTGTCAGATTTTTCTTATATCGCCATTTGTTCTATTTATCTGATTATTTTGATCCATATGCTTTGCAGCCTGGTTATTCTCTTCGAACATTCACAGGACATGGTTCAACTGTGATGTCACTAGACTTTCACCCTAGTAAAGACGACCTTATTTTCTCTTGTGACAATAATGAGATAAGATACTGGAGTATTAAAAACGATGGTTGTGCTGGGGTTTACAAGGTATATAGTCTCAATTCTCAACGTAAATTGTGACGCTGATCCCAGGATATTATTACTGTCTCGCCGAACCATTTTTTTTATCTCTCCTAATTGTCAGGGTGGCGTAACTCAGATGAGATTTCAACCTCGTTTGGGAAGGCTTCTTGCAGCTGCGGTAGATAATCTCATTTCCATTATTGATGTAGAAACCCTCGGTTGCACACTCAAATTACAGGTCAGTTTCGGATTTTGACCTTATTATGAAGATTGCCTTTTGATTTCTTGATTCTGTTTTTATCCATTATTTGTCAGACCTTGTTTGTTCTGGTGCTGATTTCAGGGCCATAATAACCTTGTCCGTTCGGTTTGCTGGAACAATTCGGGAAAATATCTAGCATCTCTTAGTGATGATCTTGTTAGGGTATGGACAGTTGGATCAAGTAGCAAAGGGGAGTGCATTCATGAACTCAATGCATCCAGGAACAAATTCAACACCTGTGCCTTCCACCCCTTCTATCCTTTTCTGATCATTGGCTGCAATGAAGTAAGTTTGACTTTTTTGTGATTTCTAATGTTATCATTTCCGACTTACTTTTGCGACAAGCTTTTGTGCTGACTGAAATGATGGATACTTGTTTCAGGCAATTGAGCTGTGGGACTTTGTTCAGAACAAGACATTGACACTGGCTGCTCATGAAAAGCTTGTATCATCCTTGGCAGTATCTAGTGTTAATGGTTTGGTTGCTTCAACTAGTCATGACAAGCATTTCAAGATCTGGAACTGAAAATGCAACTTCTTCATTATCAATGGCATTGACAATAACTATAGGGATATCATTTAGTATTCATGAGACCTATATTTACAAATTTTTTAATATATATTTTATATATTGTATATACTATATAGGTCATCTTAGTTCCTAACATGCTTGTATAGGTCTTTTTTTGGGAGGGATATTTGCATAGGTAACTTGAGAAATTTTAGATATGTTTTGGATTTTGGCTCAGTCCCTCTTATAGCTCATAGTAGGCATACAATCGGTTTGATGAATTTTCATACTCCTCAACTTTAAAATAGAAACACATTAGGGTTTATGCTATGGTGTGGTAATTGGTAAACCTCAGTGCAAATACTGAAATTGAAATAGTGATGATTAATTATAGAAGTATTTGACCACCTTTTTTTCCTTGTGTATGTCTCTGCGTTATTTTTCTTAATAAAGCGCATTTTTTATTTACTATTGTATGTTCACATTTTAAATGACTGATTTGGTGAGTAATTTTTTGTATACACATGATTTTGGTGATGTGTTATTTTTGTTTGTTTTGGTCTTCAATTTGTCCGTTTTCCTAAATGTGTTACGTTTGTGTATATGGTTCTTTTGGTTCCAATTTCACTATAATGATTCTCCATGGGGAGCTTCAGGCATTATAGTGGTTCTTGGACATCTTTTTGCTGGACTATGCAACAGCTAACTTAGCCGGCAAGATTGCAATTTGGACCCAATTTGGTCTCTCCTTCTCTATTTAACTTTAACATTCATTGGTCCCTCTCAAATCTTGTGAAGGTTACCTTCTTCTTCCTCCTCCTTTTCATCTGAAATCCTCCTCCTTTTCATTTAAAATTGAAATAGTAAATAGTGATGACTACAAATAATGAAAAAAATAAGATAGAATAATCATTGAATATAATATATACTAGTTAAATTATTACAATCAAGATAAATTTTTGTAACATATAAAACATTGAAGGTACAACCAATATATTATTATTATGTATTTTTTTTATTGGGTACATAAACTAATTTTTTAAAAAAACAAACGGTAGATATTCACATACGCCCTTGTACTTGCTTGGAATATGATATTTCAATTTTTACAACTGTTCATACTCTGATCCAAAGACATAACCAGGCCCAAAAAGAATAAAGGCCCACACAAGAGATCATGCCTCCTCTACACCTTCGGGTGCGACAAGCAAACAAACCTGTCAAACTTGGAAAATTTGGTCAAATTCGGCCTAAATCGAGGATCAAATCGGACAGGTTGGCCCGCTGATGTCAGCATACGCATCACACAAATTTCAAAAAATTGGATGAAATGCTGGCCGCTGAGTTCAAACTTGGCACCTTCAAAGTGTAAAGGAGCCTTCAACCACTAAACCAAGTCTAGTCTTTGTATTATATTGTGTCTTTTTATAAACGAGGTAAATACCAAATCGGTACGCGGAAGATTTTGGCGCTGACAAAATAGTACTTAACTTTTGTTATTGATAAAATAGCTCCTGAAAGATTTTAAAATTTGACAAAATCACCCATCCATAAAAAGATGATGTCACAGTGAACGGAAAATGCTGATGTGGCCGTTGTAAGAGAGCTCCGATGATGGCAGAGAACTTCGACAACGTTTCCGATCTTATTATTATTTGCCATGGCGAAAGGGGATGCAGCGGCAAGGTGTTGCCATGACGGAGGGGATGCTTCTTCTTCTTCTTTCCCACTTTTTCTTCTTTGACATGGCAGAAGGGGACGTAGCGACGAGGTGCTACCATGGTGGAGGGGACGCGGAAAGGATGCAATGGCATGTTGAAGAAGAAGCGACGAACACAAGAACGTGGTGAGGTACTTCCATGGCAGAAGGGGACGCGAAAGGGGATGCAACGACATGTTGAAAAGGAAGCGGCGAACACGAAAAACGCGGTGAGGTGCAGCGGCATGCCATGGCGGTCTTTTTCTTCAGCTACCATGGCGAAAGGGCACGCAGCGGTATGTTGAGAAGAAGAAGAAGAATGTCACCGGAGCTCTCTACCATCATCGGAGCACTCTTCCGACGGCCACATTAGCGTTTTCCGTTTACTGTGACCTCATTCTTTCACGGCTGGGAGATTTTGTCAAATTTTAAAATCTTTTAGGCGCTATTTTGTCAATAATAAAAGTTAGGTACTATTTTGTCAGCGCCAAAATCTTTCGGATACCAATTTGGTATTTATCTCTTTATAAATATATTATAAACTATTAAAAATATTCTAATTAAGAA
>NC_029794.2:7302368-7348457 GCF_000816755.2 Arachis ipaensis | reverse complement strand
ACTTGTGATCCCTTGGTTGAACCAGTAATTCAATGACCCAGTAGTTTGACCGGATCGATTGTCGGTTCAGTTTCGATAACTATGATCTCAACAACTTCCCTACAAAAAGAGAACATTTATCCACCATTAAAAATGGAACTACTCTAAAAGGTGGTTATATTTTTTACTATAAATATACTGACACACTCAGGTATATTCAGAATCCAATCTAACTACAAGAAAAATGCTGAATATCGTCGGATTTACCGTCGGAATTAGCGTCGGACATTAGTGGCTAATTTATCGGCGAATTTTGGTCGGATACAAGGTAGCTTAGATTTTCCGAAAATGTTTATCGTCGGATTGTGCAATCCGACGCTAATCCCGACTGTGATTAGTGGCGCGAAATTTCATTTTGTTGGCGCCACACTTACTGATAGATTTACAGACGATTTTAACCGACGGTACACTGCGTGGCACCAATTTACCGTCGGATTAATCTGACGATAAATCCGACGGTAAAGTGGTATAAGATTCAAACATGAATCCTTCCTCCCTCACTTGTCCGAGTTCACTCTCTCTTCTCTCGCTCTCTCCTCTCTAGTTTCCTCTTTCTCACTGCCATGCTCCGGCGTTGGAGGAGGTGATGCTGGCGTCGCCGTCACCAACCGGAGCTTCTGGTGCTACCGCTGCATCATGTTGTCGTCCCTAGAGCTGTTGGTCACGGTTGGGGAGGTTGGGAATGCCGCCGCTGTTCTTGGTGACCACTGCCGTCGGTGTCGCCATCACTTCTGGTACCACCACTGCTCCAGCTTCCTGTAGCTACGATCAAAGATAAGTTTGGCATATTTTTTAAATTTTATTATGATTTTTATGTGCGTTTAGGATTTTTTGGTAAATAGTTTATGAAATTATTGATTAAATTAGTGAAATGAAGTTTGTTATTAGGATTTGGTTTAGTTTTTTTTACCGTTTTCCAGATTTTTTTGTGACTTTAGGAATTTGTTAGGTATTTTACAAAATTGTTGACTAAATTATGGTAATGAAGTTTGTGGTTAAGATTTGGTTTAGGGTTTTTATTAGTTTTCTCAGATTTTGTTGTGAGTATAGGGTTTTGTTATGTATTTTATTATCAAATTATTGATTAAATTAGGTAATATAGTTTGTGATTATAATTTCTTATGTTAATTTAATGTAAATAGAAATTATAATTAAGTTAATATAGGTTAAGTAGGGTGAGATTAACAGTATTCGACTTTGTTCGTTTGTTGAATTAATTAGTTTCACATTGTGAGTTTAATAAGTTTTATTTTTCATTAGAACGGTGCTATTTCTCTGAGAATAATTTGATTTCGCTTCTTCCGTATTCTGTGCATCCGTGTTTCAGGTAGATTTTCTATCTCTAACTATAATTAATTATTTAAGTTTTATGTTTGACTTACTTTTCCTATGATAGCGTTTTAGGACAGAAGTGGGAGAAGGTCGCATAGATGCACTTTCTCGAAACTCTTGTTTGTTGGAAAATTGTGGAGTTATAAGGGGTTGTGCACTAGAACGACTAGAATTTGATATGTTATTGAATTTGTGTTTGTTCTAAAACATGCTTGCAGTTGTTTTCTTTGTGAAAATTGTTATATTTATTTGATAGATGTCTCTGAGTTAAGGGAAAGTTCTGCCAAAATTTTGTGCGATTTAATATAAAACTTGTTTGGTTTGCAGAAGATTCTAATTATAGCGTATGCTATGCCAGATTTTGTAAAAACTTTAATAATTTTGTCTTGTTCGTCGAATTCTAGGGTGTGTGATTGAAAATGATTTCAAATCATCATCTATGGATGTATGATAGAGATAACAGTGGACGGAAGGAGATGATTAAAACTTGAATTCTTTGAGGGGTTGACGCGTTTGTTGGGCATGTGTTCAGCATGGAACCGTTTAAGTCTGAAGGGGTATCTAAGTGTCTGTGTGAAAAATGTCAGCTGACTAAGTAGTTAAGACCTGTGAATATAACGTTTCACCTTTACCGTAACAGGTTCAAGGATGGGTATTCGGTGTGGACGGAGCACGGAGAAGTGGACGTACAGGAAATTAACCGGTCTGGCTTGAATTTCAATAGGTTTGACTGTCGATCAACGAGGGTTCGGGTCGAAAGAGAACTAAACATCAAAGACATGACTTGGGAGGATAACTAACAAAGATACAATGAGATGATATTTGATGCAACAAGGGTTACACAACATGAAGAGGCTGAACAAAAGCCTAATCCAAAGGCAAAGATATTTTATCATTTATTAGAATCTGCTGCGAGACCGTTGTTTGAGGGAAGCGTTCATTCGGGTTTGTCTATATGTGTCAGAATGATGGCTATTAAGTCGGGGTTAAATCATATGCAAGAGTCTTTTGATAAGTTGGTCACCTTTTGCAACGAACTGGTACCTGTCGGGACCTATGGCATCCTACGAACCACTACGAAGCAAAGAAGCTAGTTTCAAAATTGGGTCTAAAGTCGCTGAAAATTGATTGTTGTTTGAATGGGGTGCATGCTGTATTACAAGGGGATGCAAACCTAACTAAATGCAGATTCTGTAAATCACCAAGGTTCCAAGTCAAGAGAAAACAGATTGGTAAACGCCGATTAAAGAGATTTCCAATGAAACAGATGAACTACTTGCTGTTGATTCCTAGGCTAAAACGATTGTATGCATCGATGAGTTTGGCCCTTCACATGACCTGGCATAGTAACAACAAGAGAGATGATGGAACTATGACTCATCCGTCACACAGCAAAGCCTGGAAGCATTTTGATCGGGTCCATCCTACATTTGTGAGCGAGCCTAGAAATGTTAGACTAGCTTTGTACTCTGACGGGTTCACACCAAACTCCAACTTTGGTAACACGTACAAGTGTTGGCCTGTAGTTGTGACACCTTATAACCTGAGTCTTGAAATGTGCATGAAAGACCTATACATGTTCCTAACTTGCATCATACCTGGTAGGGTTATTCGCGGTGGGGTTCGGTTCGATTTTTGAGAGAAAAGTGATAAACCCATATTTTATGATATATTTTGCACTCAATTCAAGTGATTTATTCAATCCTTCACTCACTTATTCATGTAGATTGCATGGTTTTACTTTCCCTTGTTTATTATATGATGAATGTGAAAAACATGTTTCCTATGCTTAAGAATTATCAATTTTTAATTACCCTTTATTATCATTCGATGCCATGATTTGTGTGTTAAGTAGTTTCAGATCTCCTAAGGCAGGAATGACTCAAAGGATGGAAAGAAAACATACAAAAATGGAAGGAAAGCACAAAATGGAGTTTTTGAAGAAACTGGCAGCGACGCGAACGCATGGACAACGCGACCGCATGCCCAGCGCGAAAAGGCAACGACGCGAACGCATGACTGACGCGGACGCACGCCTTGAGCAGAACGCAGATGACGCGTACGCGTGATCAAAGCGAACGCGTGATAAGGAAAACTCCCAGATGACGCGACCGCGTGACCCACGCGGACGCATGACAGACGCCACGCACCAGAAACTGCAGAAAACGCTCCCAGCGATTTTTGAAGCCCTTTTTGGCCCAGATCCAAGTACAGAAAGCACAGATTAGAGGTTATAAAGTGGAGGAATGCATCCATTCAAAGGAGAGGCCTCCAATTATTCACTTTTCATGATTTAGATGTAGTTTTTAGAGAGAGAGGCTCTCTCCTCTCTCTTAGGTTTTAGAATTAGGATTTCTTATTATTTCAATTTATGATTTCAACTTCTTATCAGGTTCAATATTCCTTTTATTTTATATTTCTCTTTTACTTTCAGATACTTTAATGCTCTCATTTAATTACTTATGTTGCCAAATTGGCTTATGAACTCTCTATGTTTAGATTGATTTTCTCTTATTAATGCAATTGAGGTATTTCAGATTTATAATTCTTATTTAGCTTTTCATATCCTTGGCTTTAATTGATTAACTGGAAGCTCTTGAGTTATTAAACTTATCGTGATTGTTGATTAATTTCTCTAATTGACTGGAATTCCACTAACTCTAGTCTTTCCTTAGTAGTTGGCTAGGACTTGGGAATCTAACTAATTAGTCCACTTGACTTTTCTTTGCTTTCGTAAAGGTTAACTAAGTGGGATTAACTTCAATTCTCATAAGAATAACTAGGATAGGACTTCTGAATTTTCATACCTTGCCAAGAGTTTATTTTATAGTTATTTATTTATTTTACGTGTCATTTAAATTACTTGTTTCCTACTTTCAAAACCCCCAATTTACAAAACTCATAACCAATAATAAGAACATACCTCCCTGCAGTTCCTTGAGAAGACGACCCGAGGTTTGAATACTTCGGTTATCAATTTTTAAGGGGTTTGTTACTTGTGACAACCAAAACGTTTGTAAGAAAGGACTTTTGTTGGTTTAGAAGCTATACTGGCAACGGGAATTTATTCTGAATTCTAGACCACGCAAAAGTTCTCTCTTCAAAATGGCGCCGTTGCCGGGGAGCTGCAAACGTGTGCCTTATTATTGGTTATTGTAAATATTTTTCTTTTACTTGTTTATTTATTTTTGTTCTTCTCTTTTATTTCTTTAGCTACTATGAACTCTCACCCCTCTCGCTTTGAGTTTGGTTCTGAATTTGTTGAAAGGAGTGGAAGCTATAACAGGAATATGCATCAAAGTCCAAGCAATCAACGATGGATGGAGCCAAGAGGATCTGATCACCCCTTTTGGCAACAACACCTTCCAAGATATCATGGACAAAGACCATTCTACAATGCATACCAAGCTGATAGATATGGTGGACCTCCTGGTAGTTACCAACAAGCCCCACCCTGTGCTTATAGACCATCCTCTCAACATAACTTCGAACCACCACAGTCACAAGCTCCTTTTCACTATTCACCACCGTATGATCCTTATTTACCCCAATTCCAATCCAATTACTCCCAAACACCACCACTTTTCTATGTACCATGTCCATATCCATCACCTCGAGAATCACAGGCTCGCCTCAAGGAAATAGTAGATCAACTTCATACAACCCTTCATCAGATGGAGCAAGCAATAAAACAATTATCTTCCAGACGTTTAGATACTCAAGGAACTTCAATAGCTTTATGTGGAGAATCTAATGACGAACGTAGCATGAAGGAGACACTAGAAACCCCAATGGGAAGTAATGAGCATAACCTTGTTCTGGAACAATTGGAGGAAGCTTAAATTATCCAAGAAGAAGAAGTACTGATTGAAGATTTAGGAGATGCTGAACCTCCATGGGAATTCAGAGTTGTGAAAAATTTCGTCAAGGACGTTACAATTGATGCTAAGGAGGATAGTGCATAACCCTAAAAGCAGGTATTTTATGAAGAACTAGACGGAATAACCCAAGACGCAAGTTTCCTTGATGATGATAGTCACAAGTCAAGTTCCCCTAGTAATGAACTTGCATCCGCAAGTGAATTCTCTGAGATTAAAGAATCTTCCCCAAGTGAATACGAAGATGATGCGGAGGTAGATTTTTCTCGACCTCTGACTTATGACTTGAGTGATGAGGAAGACATAGAAGACTTTGATAAGGACGCAGTTGCAGTTGAAGAATCTTGTAAAGAAGTGGAGGAATTCACAGAAGATTACAAGAGAGTAGAACTTGTAGAACCACTGGAAACACCTATCCCAAGGCCATTACCACCTAATACAAGCTTCAAGTGGGTACAATCCTTAACCTTTATCTTTACTTTTCTACTTGAATATGGTTTGCTTGAAACAGATGGCCAGCTTAGAGCTCTCTGCGGTTTTGAGAGTAAGAGGGAAATGGCTCGTACTAAGAGCTGGTGTGCAAGATTCAATAAGGTTCCACGCTTCAATTCGAAGTGCACGGATTGGTATCATGTTCAATTGAATGGATCTCGAAAAACGTTTGGTCATCTTGGTGAGAATTTAATTTCTAAACCGCTCGGATGGAAAAATATAGATCAAGACGAAGGCGGATTTAAAAGCAAAGTTTGGGATCCTGGAATCTATTCTGACATTCGTCACCCCGGTAGTCTGAGAATCTGTTTGAAGCTGCTCAGAAGCTTTACATGCCTAGTTTGGGACCCCGGAGGCTGTTGGCATTCTAAACATTGGTAGAGATTTCTGGATGAATTTAAGCATAAGCCACCATAACAGGAAGCTCATCCAATGTCCAACTTAAGGACTTTAACTAAAAGTGCTAGGTGGGAGACAACCCACCATGGTATGGTCGTTTCTTTTCAGTTTTCTTTCGTTTTGTTTATTTTTATATTGTTTTATTTTCATTAAACCTGGATATTATTCGTAGCATTTGCATTAGCATTGCATACTGCATAACTGCATAATTGCATATATAAAAAAAAAAATTTTTGCACGCGACGCGTCTGCGTCACAAGTGCATTAGAAAGAAAAGGAAAGTAAACAGAAAGTCACGCGAAAGCGTGGCTGGAGGCGTGCCTTTGGCACGAATTTTTCCACACGACCGCGTTGCTAACGCGTTCGCGACAGTTGCGAAAACCACCTCCCACGCGTTCGCGTCACTCACGCGAACGCGTGATCTGGAAATCGGCGTAAAGATCCAACGCCCAGAAAGTTGGGCTGGAATTGTGCGCTATTGTGCGTTTAGCAGAAAACGGCTCACGCGTTCGCGTCCATCACGCGAACGCGTCACTTGCAAAACACCCTTTCCACGCAAAAGCGTGAGCGACGCGTCCGTGTCGCGTGAATAGCATGGCACCCTAAATGGAGACCGAGAGTTGCGCTGAAACGACGCTGGAATTGTGCGTTTAGCACAATTTTCAGCGACGCAGTCGCGTGCCTCACGCGACCGCGTCATTCATCTTTTACCTATTCCATGTGATCGTGTCAACCACGCGACCGCGTCAACCCTATTTCACCCCAGCCACGCGATCGCGTGGACTCAGATCTACTAACCCCCAGTCACGCGAAACCCTACCCCCATCGCGCCCTCATTCTCTTCCACCATACCCCTCTGCCCCCTCTCTGCTCCCCACCAAAACACAAGCCACCACCGTCGCGCCTCCTACCACCACCACCCTCACCACCATTCTTCTTAAACCACCCCTCCACCGTTAACCCTACCCGAAACCCCCCTGCCACCACGAACAGCCGCCCACCACCGCGCCAACCTCCCTGTTCCACCACCGCGCCGCCGTGCCCCCTCTCAGCACCGCCACTTCACCACCGCCATCTTTCTGAACCCTACTTTTGTTCATACGCATACCAGGTTCCACCGAACGCCACTTTTCTTTCATTCGTAGTTAATCGCATATTTTTCAGTTTATGTTCAAACTAGGCTAGTTAGAGATGCATGTTTGTAGTGGATTCTAGGTGGTTAGGTAGCTAGGATGTGGTTAGTGGATTTAGGCCTGTTAATTGTACTGTTCTTGCTACTTGTTTTATAATTTTCGCAATTCTGATGTTGCTGTGATGTTAATACTGTTCATATGCTGTTCTTCATTGTTTCATGATGCTGTTCCATTGCTCTTTCATGTTCATTTTACTTATGTGTGTTTGCAGCTTTATTTTGCTTTATATGAACTGTTCTGCTTGCTATTTATTACCCGGGAACATCCCATTTTAGCCGGAATGCTGCCCAATTTTCTGCAAATTGTTTCACTTTTACATTCAGGAATTGGTTTTGGCAATTTTCAATTTTGCACTACTTAGCTACAACTAAACCAATTCATGATGCATGGGCCAGCATTCTTATTCTTTTCGATTTCCTGGTTAATAATTGCACTTTTGATGATTCGATTTCAATTTTTGCTATTTCCATATCTATATGAATCATCCTCAACCTGATTTCCTTGCTTGAATATGAGTTGACTGTTGCTTATAATTGTGAAATTTTTGTTACTTAGAAACCAATCATCATGCCACTTACTCTGACTTTCTTTTTACTCACTCACTGAATTCCACTTTCTAACCTCTTTCTCAATCCTACCCGATCTAACTTTCAAACTTCTCTTTTTGGTTTTTAACTATTTACTTTAACTCTTTAACTCAAGGCATGATTATTGTTTTTCCTAATTAACATGAATTCTATTTATATTACATTTTGGATTGTGATTTTTTTCATCTCGGATTCCTACCTCAAAAACAATCCTTTATGCACATATCCTTAACTCATCTCATAATTCTACTGCTCTTTTGCCACTATGTGCTTATATTGCCATTATTCTATTTGCCTACTTGTTTTCCTGCTCTGTTCTTCATTTATATCCTGAAATTTCTGATTTTTAGGATGTCTGACCCTCAAAGAAAAGGAAAAGGCAAGGCAACCATGGGTAAAAAGAAAAGAGGTGAATCGTCTATGTCTATCTTGAACATTATGCATGATGACTCCTGGCGGGAAAAACACTTTACCCCGCAGGAGAAGGCTGACCAGCTCCTCACTGCCAATGATCCGGTAAAATTTGCAAACAGATACTGTGAGCTGAAGTATCCAGTGTTTGCCACCTCCAGAAACCTGTACCTGGAGAGAACTCTGAAAATTCCAGAAGAACTTCAGCAGTACACCTCCGATCAAATAAAACAGAGAGGCTGGTTCTTCTTGGAGAGAAACTTGACAGAGGTCAATGCTTCCTAGGTTGGAGAGTTTTACTGCAACTATTTCAAGACTTCCCTGGATGCAGTGCACCTCAGAGGGAAACAGATATTGGTAACTGAGGAAGCCATTGAGGACATCCTCCACCTTCAGCCTAAATCAAATCAGCCTGACGGTTACCAAAAGGCTGAAGAGGACATGTACTTTATGAGATTTGACTGGGATGCTGTCAAGCAGAGGATAGCCCTTGATCCGACTGTCCTATGGGTCTTGGGTAAGAACACCACAATGCCTAAAGGAATCAAGCTTATGTATCTGAATGATGAGGCTTGGCTCTGGCACCAGATCCTGAGCAACTTTGTTATGCTGAGCACTCATGAGACGGAGCTGCCTGCTACTATGATCACCCTCATCTGGTGTGTGCTGGAGGGTAAGGACCTGTATCTGTCACGATTCATCCGGCACTATATGGCCAGGGTCCATGTCAGAGGCACCCTTCCTTTCCCATATCTGATTACCCAGCTCGGCCGTCGAGCTGACGTGCCTTGGGAGCTTGCTGATGAGAAGCCACCTACTGCAGACTGCAAGAAGATTATCCCTCACAGCAGGAAGTTTCAGACTTTAGGCTATACACCTCCATTCCTCACCGCTTCTGATGAGACAGCCACACCTTCAGCTGCCCCTTCTTCATCCACTACTGCACCAGCCCCACACACTGCACCTCCACCTGCTCCTGAGCCTATTTATCATTTGGTGCATCGACTCTTCGCCCGCTTGGATCGTATGGAGCGTCATAACAAGCGACGCTATGAGCACCTCAAGTTGATGATCCGATCTGGCGGCAACATCCCCTCCGAGCCTGACACCCCTTCTGATACATCTGAGGTGGAGGAGGACGATCACGAGGAGGAGACACCTTCTCAGGCAGGACTAGAGCAGGCTGCACCACAGCAGAAGGAGCCACACCAGATACAGGCCGCAGATCCCGAGATCCCTATACAGTCAGAGCCTCCACTGCAGCAGACAGATCCTCCTACCCTCATCCAGTCTGCAGATCTTCAGGCCACTACTGAGACTCCAGTCGCCCATCCTTCCGGAGATGACACTCCTTCACACCCAGCTTGAGTGAGCATCGAGGTCGATGCTATATTTTAAGTGTGGGGAGGTTGCCATCTCTGGCGTATCTTTTTGGTGAACTACTACAGACTCTTTTATCTTGTTTTGGTTATTTTTCTGTATTTTTATCTTTATTTTTATTTTTATCTTTCAGTACTTATACATTGTTCTTTTCATGTATTTTTACTCTATTTCTGCATTTCGCACTTTAGTTCATATTTTAGTCATTTAGTTTAGTTTGCAATTCTAAACCTATTAGTTACAGAATATGTGGACTCATTAGTATAGTTTACCCTTTTAGCATATGATAGTTTGGTTTAAATTGAAAATAAAAAGGAAGTAAACTAGAGACTTTAGTAAATTAAAACAATCCACACACCTTGTATATATAGCATTACATGTTAGTTAGTTAACAACATTTCATCAAGGAACAACACTAAGATTTTAAGGGCCACCCTAAGAATTACATTGAGAATAATGGGAACTCTTAATTTTTACTTGCATGACATATATAACTGATATATGATTTTTGAGCTGGAGAACACACAGCCTGTGAGTTTTGAGCTTAATTGTATGGTTACACTAAAATCATAAATTTTATTCCTGTGTGTTTTGCCCTTCTTTTTCATTCTGATGTTCTTTACTTTGTTTTAATCTATATGTCCAATTATAGAGTGTAGATACATACCAAGAGATGATTGAGGCCATCATTTGAATTTTTCCTCACTTATCCCAAATTAGCCTACCTTTTACATCACCCTTGTTAGCCCCCTTGAGCTTTTTAAATCCCCTCTTGCTCTATAAACCACATTACTAGCCTTAAGCAGAAAAACAAAATACAAATCCCAAGTTGAATCCTTGGTTAGCTTAAGATAGGTATTGTGTATTATTTAAGTGTGGGAAACTTTATGGGAACAGGGATGATAGAAACAAAGTAGGAATTTAAAAAAAAAAGTAAGATGTTTCAAAATAAAAATTTGGGAAAGCATGCTCATGTGAAATCAGAACAATTGAATTACCAGGTGCATCAAAATTTTTTTTTCAGTATTTAAATAAAGGGGATACAAAAATTTTCCAATTGCAAAATAAAAAGAATCAATGCACATGGGACAAAATTAAAGTTAATGCATGAGCTTGCAATACAAAGTGAAAAAAAAAATTTGGGCAAATAGGTTAAAGAAACTTTGGATTTATAAAGTATGTATGTTATGTGAGATCTTAGACTAATCAATGATTCACTTATTAGCTCACTTAGCCTTATACATATACCCTTACCTTTACCTTGGCCCCATTACAACCTTGAATAAGACCTCATGATTTTTGTATGTCTGTATTCTATAATTGTTGATTGGTTAGATGAAGAACAAAGTTATAGAAAGTAAGGATAGAAAAAGAATAGAGTGATTAACCCAATAAACACTGAGTGACTAGAGAGTAAACACAAAATCCAGTGAGAGTTCAATAGCTCATCACCATATATCTCTGCTTAACTGTTAATTGTCTTGCAAGTTTGTGAAATACTTTTTTACCCATCTCAATTGTAAAAGTGCTTTAAATATTATCTAAGGTTTGGCTATGCATATATGATTCCTTGAGGATATGAATTAATTTAACTACATGTAAGCTTTATATACAAGTGAATAACAATTAGAATTGCATGATTCATTTAGGTAGTTGCATTTAGAATAGATTGCATTGCATGAGATTCCACCACTTTAACCTTACCTTACTCTTTATCTTGGATTTAGCATGAGGACATGCTATTGTTTAAGTGTGGGGAGGTTGATAAACCCATATTTTATGATATATTTTGCACTCAATTCAAGTGATTTATTCAATCCTTCACTCACTTATTCATGTAAATTGCATGGTTTTACTTTCCCTTCCTTATTATATGATGAATGTGAAAAACATGTTTCCTATGCTTAAGAATTATCAATTTTTAATTACCCTTTATTATCATTCGATGCCGTGATTTGTGTGTTAAGTAGTTTCAGATCTCCTAAGGCAGGAATGACTCAAAGGATGGAAAGGAAACATACAAAAATGGAAAGAAAGCACAAAATGGAGTTTTTGAAGAAACTGGCAGCGACGCGAACGCATGGACAATGCGATCGCATGCCTAGCGCGAAAAGGCAACAACGCGAACGCATGACTGACGCGGACGCACGCCTTGAGCAGAACGCAGATGACGCGTACGCGTGACCGAAGCGAACGCGTGATAAGGAAAACTCCCAGATGACGTGACCGTGTGACCCACGTGGACGCATGACAGACGCCACGCACCAGAAACTGCAGAAAATGCTCCCAGTGATTTCTGAAGTCCTTTTTGGCCTAGATCCAAGTACAGAAAGCACAGATTAGAGGTTATAAAGTGGGGGAATGCATCCATTCAAAGGAGAGGCCTCTAATTATTCACTTTTCATGATTTAGATGTAGTTTTTAGAGAGAGAGGCTCTCTCCTCTCTCTTAGGTTTTAGAATTAGGATTTCTTATTATTTCAATTTATGATTTCAACTTCTTATCAGGTTCAATATTCCTTTTACTTTATATTTCTCTTTTACTTTCAGATACTTTAATGCTCTCATTTAATTACTTATGTTGCCAAATTGGCTTATGAACTCTCTATGTTTAGATTGATTTTCTCTTATTAATGCAAATTGAGGTATTTCAGATTTATAATTCTTATTTAGCTTTTCATATCCTTGGCTTTAATTAATTAACTGGAAGCTCTTGAGTTATTAAACCTATCGTGATTGTTGATTAATTCCTCTAATTGACTGGAATTCCACTAACTCTAGTCTTTCCTTAGGAGTTGGCTAGGACTTGAGAATCTAACTAATTAGTCCACTTGACTTTCCTTTGCTTTCGTAAAGGTTAACTAAGTGGGATTAACTTCAATTCTCATAAGAATAACTAGGATAGGACTTCTGAATTTTCATACCTTACCAAGAGTTTATTTTATAGTTATTTATTTATTTTACGTGTCATTTAAATTACTTGTTCCCTACTTTCAAAACCCCCAATTTACAAAACTCATGACCAATAATAAGAACATACCTCCCTGCAGTTCCTTGAGAAGACGACCCGAGGTTTGAATACTTCGGTTATCAATTTTTAAGGGGTTTGTTACTTGTGACAACCAAAAATGTTTGTAAGAAAGGACTTTTGTTGGTTTAGAAGCTATACTGGCAATGGGAATTTATTCTGAATTCTAGACCATGCAAAAGTTCTCTCTTCAAAAAGTCATCCGATCCAATCGTTTAATTAAAGTGCGGTTCGATTTGGTTCGGTTTTTTTCTCGAAGCCATCCGAACCAAACCAAACCAATTAAATTCGGTTTGGTTTAGTTTGGTTTGTTCAGTTTTTTAAATCAATTCAAAAAAATACTACCATACTATTTCACAAAGTCATAACATTGAAATTTTCAAACACAAATAATAATATAGCACTAGTAGAAAAGCATTCTAATCTAGTTATACATTCTAATAATAAAGAGACATTGAGATGAATGGATTAATAACATGGTAACAATGTATCAGAATTGAATATATAGATATCATAAGTCAAGAAGAATGGAGTAAGTACAACAAACATTGAGATGAATGGATTAATAGCAGGGTAACAATGTATCAGAATTGAATAAAATCATGTGGATATTCACGTACAACTTTACTCAAACTTCTTTTTAATAACATAGATTATAAATTAACCGTTCATGTTTCTATCAATCCAGCATTCCAGCTCCCCTCAGTGAAATTGTAAGCCTTAAAATTCACTAACCTGGTCACCATCCTTGATGCCATAATCTCTAAGATAAGTTGTTTCAATGACAAGCTTACGTCCTTCATAACATAAGCAAAATTGCCCCCAAACATGAGCCATACAATTCAAAAATCAATGGAAATATAATAAATCAGCTAACAGATTATGATAATCGGGTAAATTAACTACACCATAACACTACCTTATGCTCAAAATAGATATTATATTAGAAATTACACTTGACATCTAGTATAATTGAATAATTGAAGATCAGAGAGTGAATTGTTCCAATAATATTCCAGCATCATGGTCATTGTCATATCAGATTTCATCATAAATCACATAATACTTCGCATCAGAATAATATATAAACTCTCAAGTCTCAACAGATTTAAAAATTGTAACACATGAAAGTAATTCAGTAATTTAGTAATTCAACAGAACAGCAACAATACCAGAACAACAATTCAGTAATTCAGTAATTCACTTCAAAAGTAATTCAGTAATTCGACAGAACAACAAAACAAAACAAACCATAAGCAGTTTCAGTAATTCAATAGAATGCGAGACTGCGAGGGTGTTGTGTTGTGGGTGGTGACGGTGGTGCTCTGCTACTGCTGGGTGCGAGGGACGAGGTCGTCCTCTGCTAGACTGCTACTGTTGTGTGCGAGGGTCGTTCAGGCTATGGCTAGGGCTTCATGGTGCTCTTTCCGCTGCGAGGTGGTGGGAGACTGGGAGGAACGTGGGTTCGCCGCCGTGAGAGGAGAGCATGACTGCAGAGAAGTGAGAGAACGTGGGTGGCTCAGTGGCTGGGTGCACCGGCGTGACTGTGAGAGGAGAGTGCGACGGTGAGAGGAGAGCGCGACGGTGAGAGGCTGAGAGCTTTCGATTGGGGGTGGGAGGCGTGGGGTTAGGGCTCAGCCGCTCAGGACTCGCGCTGAAGGGAATTGGGGGTGGGGTGGGGGAGGGGGAGTGGAGTTGGTTTCTTAGGGTTTTTTACTCCACCGGTTCAGTTTTGTTCAGTTGGGGTTTTCTTGGTCAGAACCGAAAACCGAACCAAACCACAAAAACTGCAAAACACGTTTTTCTCGGTTTTTCGGTTTTTAGTTAGTTCGGTTTCTAGTTTTTCGGTTTGATTGGTCGGTTTAGTTCGGTCTGGATCGGTTTTGAACACCCCTAATACCTGGTCCCAGCAATCCAAAGACCAAAATAGATGTTTTCTTATAGCCCTTGGTGGATGAGTTAAAGGAGTTGTGAATTAATGGTGCAGAAAGATATGATATTTCGACGAAGACAAACTTTCAACAGTGGGCTGCCTTGATGTAGACCGTTAACGACTTTCTTGCATACGACATGTTGTCAGGTTAGTCCACTTAGGGCAGAATGGCATGCTCCATTTGTATGGAGGATACGAAGGCATTTTGGTTGCCGAATGGCGGTAAGAATTCATGGTTTGATTGCTATTGAAGATTCCTCGACTATAATCATCCTTTTTGGCACAACAGGGACTCGTTCAAAAAGAATACAACTGAACATGACAAGTCACCCGAAAAGTTGAGTAGTAGAAAAGTTTGGCATCGTGTTAGTAGAATCCCAAAGATCATCGAAAATGGGGGCAGCTTTGACTTTTGAGACCTCTTGGATATGGTAGGGGAGCATATTTAGACTAAATAGAGTATATTCTGGGAGTTGCCTTATTGGAGAGATAACTTGGTTCAACATTGTCTTGATTTGATGCACATTAAGAAAAACATATTCGATAATATCATGCACATAGTAATGAACAATGAGCGAATAAAGGATAAAAATAAGGCACGATTAGACTTGATAGATATTTGCAGGCAGCCAGATCCGAACTTAAGGAGACTTGATAATAGGCGGTGGGCTAAACCAAAGGCGGTGTTCGCTCTAACAAAGAAGTAGAGGAAAAATATTTGTAGGTGGATTAGGGGATTGAGGTTTCCTAATGGTTACGCCTCTAACTTGAGCAGGTGTTCAAATGTATCACAGGATAGGCTTGCTGGATTGTAGAGCCATGATTCTCATGTTTTCATGGAGTATTTGCTTCTGGTTGCGTTTAGAGAACTTCCAACCAACATCTGAAAATCCCTCACAGAAATAAGTGAGTTCTTTAGGAAGTTATGTGCTACCAAACTTAGCATTAATGATATCACAATCATGAACAAAAACATTCCTATCATACTTTGTAAGCTAGAAAGGGTATTCCCTCCATCTTTTTTGACGTTATGGAACACTTAGCAGTACACCTACCGTATGAAGCAATACTGTATTGGCTGGTACAATTTCGGTAGATGTACCCATTTGAGAGGATGATTAGTTCATTCAAGTGTCCCGTGAAGCATAGTTGTCAGAACCGAACCAGTAATCGAACCAGTCAAGTACTGGTTCACTGGTTTATTGGTTCAACCGATAAATCACTGGTTGAACCGATAAAATCGGTCTCACGTAAATATAAAATAGTTAAAAACTTAAAATTAAATTTGAAATACATATTTTCACTAACATTTTATAAAGAATCAAGTCTTAACTTCTAAAAATAACTAATATAAAAAACCATAAAATTTATCAGTAATACTACAATAGTATCTTAATTTGATACAATAAAAAAATAATTAATTCATAAAGTCTATCATCTAACTATAATATCAGAGATTTTAACACTAATATCAAAACAAATAACCTTAATCACAATACTAGCACTAAAATAGATCAAGTAAATTAATAAATTTTTAGTGAAATTTATATTTATATTAATAATGGTATATAATTAAAATATAATTAATTTGAAAAATAGAAAAATAAAAAATTAAATTAAATTAGATATTTATGTATACTATATAATTAGTATTTGTCAAATATCGTACTTAGAAGCGCAATGGTTGAGTGACAAGTGGAGGTTGCTTTTGCTCTAAGGTTCTTGGTTCGAAACCTGGTGGAGACATTTTAAAATTTTTTTTAAGTAGACCGGTTCGGTTTGACCGATTTGCACCGGTTCTCGTCGGTTTTGACCGATTTGATCCGTTCTTACTGGTTCATACCGGTTTTCTTCCTTAAACGGTCCAAGGAGTAAATCGAACCAGACTAAGGTTCGATTCATTGGTTTTCCGGTCGAACCGGCCAGTCCGGTTTGGTTTTTACAACTATGCCGTGAAGAACACGACTTGGATTGAGGGCAACATCTACGAAGCATTCCTAGCTAAGAAAATAGCGCCATTTTTCTCATCCTACTTTCATCATCAGGTTGAATCACATAGAACAAGGGTTGCAAGGAACGATGAGGGGATAACTATTGTTAGGAGGAATAACATACCCAATCTTTGCCCCGGAAAGAGCTGCAATGAGTGCAGGCAGTGAGTACTGATTAGAGAAAAAGAAAATCGATGCCGCACATCTGCCTGTGTTGCTTAACTATGGCCAGATTTCACCATACCTCATGTGAGTTTATTAAGTCATCGTAAATATTACAATCAGTAACATTCTAACTTATTAATGTAATGAAAACTTCTTTATCCTATTCTATCATACAGGTTATTCCAAGAGGTAAATATTGATACCTTATTGAACAACTTTTCACGTTGGTTTAGAGAATACATCAGCATGTAGCTGTGTGACACAGTAGACTGAAAATTAGTTGTACTTAGTTGGGGCCCAATGGATAAGGGCAGTAGCTACCCAACGTACATTGTTAATGGATATCGGTTCCATACCTTACAGTGGTCGATAGGGAAGAAAACCGATTCAAGCAGGGATTTAGGCGAGGGTCACTCTAATTGGTTTGGTGTGTTGCACAACATAATTGAGTTAGAGTATTTTTGTCGCACTACGTACAAGGTGTGCGTGTTTAAATGTGAATGGAATAATCTAAGTTTGTGACAAGGAACACGAAATCACAAGGACTACGATATTACTGAAGTTAATGTAACTAGGAAATATAGGCACTATAATCCTTTTATTTTACCTCAAAATGCACGACATGTGTAATTTTTGCCTTATTCGGGTTCGTGCAAGTCTAGTTGGGTTGTTGTAGTTTAGATTAAGCCAAGAGGTCGCATCGAGTCTGATGATAGGACAGAGGGTCAGGAACCTTACCAGATTGATGACCCAACTCCTTTGAAAATGGTGCTTGATACCGGTGTGCCAATTGCCCTTAACTTTGCTGTTACAGATGATGATATCATTCACCTTGGATTACAGGATGAGGCACTACCATAACAAGACGATGATCTTGAAGAAGAAGATAGGGTCGACATGGACGAAGAAGAGGAAGACGAGTTTGATGATCAGGAAACTACCTCGGAAGAAGAGGATGGTGAATAAGAGGAAGAAGATGATGAATCTGAATAGGGTTAATGTAAATATAGTTCTATGATATGTATAATTATTTACCAAACATTGAGAAGAACGTATTGTAATTAACATTGTTTCAGATATATCACTTACCATATATCGTTCCATACGTTTAGTTGTATAAAGCATTGTTTTAACTTGTGTTTGTCATCAGGTTACGCTTTAAATGGACTGAAAATAATTGTTTTTATAAAAATAAAAATTATTTTCATCGGCATTGTCATCGAATTTAACTGACAGTAACAACCAATAATTTAAAAAAACACTCCAAAAAAAGTTCCATCGAAATTACCATCGATGAAATTTGACGGTAAAATGGCGCGAATGTGTGCAAGCATGGCGCCAACGTTACCATCGGATTAATCTGATGATAAATTTTTATATATTTTGTCATTCTACCCACTATATTCCGCCGCTAATTCCGATAAAAATTAGCATCGGACTACAAAATTTTGAAGTTAAGCAGTTTTTGGTGAGGTTTATACCATCGCATTACTTCTGCTGGTAAATCCGATGGTACTTAACGTTTTTCTTGTAGTGCTACTAAAAACCTTCTTAAAACCCTTGCTAACTTAAGCATCGGAGTCCCTTGCAGGTACCACCCCTCACCTCCTCACGAGAAAATCGGACGGCGACACCTCGGCACCAACAGAAGTCGGATGCTGTCCAAAAAGAGCATGAACCTCACGTTCAGGGCCAAAAAATAACCCTATTTTTGGTAACCCTTGGAACATTGGCACCGTTGCTGGGAACCTAGAATTTTACACCCAATCATGGCAGACAATCATTTTGAGGACGGTCACACGGCGTCTTAGTCAGAACCAGAACCTCATAACGATGATCGAGCACTCGTGATACCTCCACAACATGAAAGAGCGAGTGGCCCCCACAGAGATTGTACATCGGGAAATCTTCCACCGCGGTGAATCCATTTGAAAGTTCATCAACCCGAGGATGAAAAGCCCCCTCATCCAATAGAGATAATGGGAGTTGTACATAGGCACCATGGCCGATTAGAGCAACTTGAGCAGGAGATTGAGCAACAAAGAAAAGTGGAAAGAGATTTGCAAAAAGAGATACGACGATGAAGAGAGTTGGAAGAAAAGCTCTCGAAACTAGAGGCTGACCTTAGAAATTGGAGTAATAGGATGGATTGGGAGGAAAGCCCCCTTGGAAGGGAGGATCCATTCATTGAAGAGATCATGCGAGCTAGGGTTTCTAGAAATTTCAAAATCCCTGACATGGATCTCTATGATGGAACGACTGACCTAAGACACCACCTTAGAAATTTTAAAAGTCGGATGTACCTGACTGACGCGTTCGATGCAACTTGCTGCAAAGCTTTCCCGATGACATTAACCAAAGCAGTGATGGAGTGGTTTGATAGTCAGTCTACCACCAAGGTTGGGGACTTGTTTCGACAACCTGGCAAGAAAGTTTCTCACTAGCTTTTCGATCTAGAAAGATAAAGTCAAATATGCTCCTAGGCTCCTGGGGGTTAAACAAGAAGTCGGAGAAACCCTCCGAGTTTACATGGAGCGATTTAACAAAGCTTGTTTGGAGATCCAAAATTTACTCGCAGAAGCAGTGATGGGGTTGGTTAACGGCCTTAGAGAAGGGCCTTTTTCCCAATCTATATCCAAGAGATACCTGACCTCTTTGTATGAAGTACAATAACAGGCAGGAAAGTACATTAACATGGAGGATAATTTCCAACTTAGAGAGCCAGTTCCAACTTCCAAGGCAAAACCCCCTATCAAGCTCGGGATAAAGATAAAGAAGCAAAGAAAAAAGAGGAATACAACTCGGAGAAGCCACGAAGGTATCATAACTACACTCCAGTCTAAGTTTCTCTTGTCGATATCTACATAAAAATCTTCACATTGAAAAACTTTCACCTTCTCGTCCTATTAAGCATAAGAAAGTTAGAAGTCGGACAGAATATTACGAGTATTACTAGCTATATGGACATTCTACCAATGATTTCTATGATCTGAAAAATGTCATAAAAAAGCTGGTCAGAAAAAGTCGACTAGAAACATATCTCGCGGATAGGTCTGACGATCTAAGAAAAAGGAAGAGAGGTGATGAAGATGGAGGTCGACGAGATCGGCCACCACAAACCCCTGATAGGGATGTACACTGATAAACCACAATTTTATGGTAAATTTTGGGTTGAATTGAGTAGATTTTATCAACTTATCTTGCATTTATTCACTAAAATAGCATGGTTTTGCGAATTTCTCCTAATTGTGCTTAATGATTAAAAACATGCTTTTTAGGTCCTTAAATTGCTAAATTTAATTCACTTTAATTCCATTCGATGCCTTGATGTGTTTGTTGAGTGATTTCAGGCTTAGAAGTCAAGGATGGCTTGAAGAAGTGAAGAAAAAGCATATAAAAGTGGAGAATTTATGAAGAAATGAAGTTTTAGAAATTTGCCCATTTGCACGTACGCATGCCTCATGCGTACGCATGACCTGGAATTTCATCAATTTGCGCATACGTATGCCTCATGCGTACGCATGACTGTCAGCACGTGATTTACTTAAGTAAATACGTGGGTCACAATTTCAGGCCAATTTTGGGCCCAATTTAACTCATTTATGAAGTATTTGATGTAATTCTCAAGGAGAATCAAGGGGGAGAGCAATTAGAATAGGCTTTTAGTATGTTTTAGGTTAGAATTCTAGAGAGAGAAGCTCTCTCTTCTCTCTAGAATTTAAGGTAGTTTTAGGTTAATTTCTCTTATATGTAGATTTTAATTCTTGTTCTTAAGTAGTTCTTTTTACATTTTCTTGTTCTATTGTCTCAATTTGCCTAAGTTATCTTGTTAGTTTTTTTTATTTTGTTTATTTTAGTTTATGAGCAATTGTTAAATTTCATTTCCTTTTAATGCAATTTTATATTTTCATGTCATTTAATGTTTGCTTCAGTTGCTATTATTGATTTCTTGTTTTGGTAGTTGTAGCTTTTATAATTCATGCAATTTACCATGCTTTTACTTTTGTGCATTCTATGTGTTTGATAAAATGCTTTTAGTTATGGCTTAGATTTTTGCATTCTTGGCTTGGGTCAGTTACATGGGTGATCTTGAGTTACTAATGTCTAAGTTGATTGATAATTCGGAGAACCTAATTAGTCTTGTTTCCATTGACGCTAGTCTTTCACTAAGTTAATTAGTGAGTTGGCTAGGACTTATGGATTAAGGTTGGTTAGGCCCATTTGACTTTTCTCCGATGTTGGGGATGACAAAGTGGGATTGCCCTTGTAATTATCACGTTGTGATTAGTAACAAGGAAAATGATCCTTGACCATCAACCATTGCCAAGATCTTTTTACCATTTGAGTTTTCCTTCCTTTGTTAGTTAATTGCTATTTACTTTCTTGTTATTTAATTTTATGTCAATTGCTATCTCACTCCTGATTTCCCTTATAGCCGATAATATGCACACCTCACTGCAATTCCTTTGAAAAATGACTCGGGACTTAAAACTTCCGGTTTTTATTTTTTTTGCACTTGTGACAAACAAAACTAAACTTTGATTCGGGTCATTTGTTGGTTTGGAACTATACTTGCAACTGAATTATTTTGTGAAATTCCGAATCGACGTTTGACTCGCATCAAATTTTTGGCGCCATTGTCGGGGAATTGCAATGTGTGCTTGTTATTGGTTATTGTATATATGTTAATATTGTAAATATGTTTGCTTTTTGTTTTCTTGATAGTTTTTGCTAGTTTTAGGAGTTTGTTTTCTTTATTTCTTAATAGTTTTTGTCTTGTTATTTTCTATTTCCACTATGAATTTTCTCCACTTAGGCTATGTGTAAGAACCCGGTTTTTGGTAAACAGACTTTTTCGGCTATTTTAAAATTTATTTCGCAAAATCCTAAACCATGGCCCAATAAGAAATAATGAGGCTTGTCGAATGGTAAAAAAAATAAATAAATAAAGAAAAAAATTAAATTGAAAAAGGCAATTAATAAGGTCAAAATTGACTTTATGAGGGTAATTAATCCTCCTAAGTCAAGTTTGACTAGTAAATAATAAATATTATATTACCATTGATTTATTTTCCTTACTAGAGACTTTTTGAGCTGGAAATTCACTTTAGTGACGGTTTTGCATGCGCCGAGAAAAACTCTTGTAACCGAAAACTTCGAAACCAGTAGTAAAAATAATTTCTACCTTGGTAATTGTGTCCTAAGATTGATATTAGTCATCCGTTCATGATTTATTTCTTTAAGAATAAATCTTAGCTATTAATTATTTTACCACACGGTAAAATTTACTCAAAACCGAATTTCTGTTTAGTATTCCGCAAATGACTCCTAGAGATCCAAAATCTTCTTACTTGCCACCCAAGTAACTTGTCTCTCCTTCTCAGCCTCTGGGCCAAGACTATCTCATCCTTTCATTCCTCTCTACTGTGTTTTTAACCTTGAGTAACTAACTGCAGTTAATTGTGGATAAGTTTGACACGCAAGCGCTGACCAAGCTTCCTCGTTTTTACGCCCCTTATTCATTGAAGCGCATCCCTTGATCACGAAAATTTCAGCCTCTTTACCATCATAAATTCAGCAAAACTTTGATTTTTTATTTAAGGAAGCATTGGCCATAAAATTCACAAAATACTTTACACATTTTTACACTCTTTTAACCGAATTCTTGAGAGAGAAAGAGAGAAAATTCTTGCACCTATTATCTGTGCCCCAACCCATATTTTAACACTTCTTTCATTGTTCTTCATGTGTTCTTCAAGGACTCAAACCAAACAAGCACAACGGTTGCTCATTTTCGCTAATCCTTGCGTTTATATCGAAATCTCGGCTAGGTAAACTCTTGTTCTTTCTCCTTTTTCTTTTTTTGTTTAAAAATAGTAGACATGATGAATTATTACTCTCCTTCATGTTAGAGAACTCCTCTTGAAATATCCATGGAGCACGCCTAAGGAGTTAGAGAGATTCGAGCTCAAAGTGGTTGAATTTCGACATTTTTGCGACACTTTCGGCCAAAAACGAAACTGTACCCTCACCAGCTGTGTTTCTATCCTTGTATGCATGTTTTCTAGTGTGAGAAAGATTTACTAACTAAATTACATAAGAGGTAAGGGTTAGGATTAGTTAGAATATGTTTGTGCTTGTTTTCGGTGTTCATATGAGCCACTTTGTGGTGATTTTGTGCTTTATTCTTAATTCTGGAAATTTAGTGATGCTTCTCTATTTTTGGACTGTTATTTGAGTGATATATGAAGATTATTTACCTCTAGAAAATGTATGGGACAGTCAAAAATTAATGGAGCACTTGGGTTTTAAGTTTCAAGCCTTAAGAGTCACTAAAAGTGGATAAAAATAAAAAACCGCACTCCTGAAAATCCAGCCACTAAATGATCATAAAATTCACATGTATAAGGGTTAAAAAGAGGTTAGAAAACTAATTTTAATCCTACGAAATAAAGGTATAAAAGTAAGAAGGGTGTTATGGTCATTTTTGGGTAAAAAGAGGGTTAAAAATATAATTTAATGGAAAGATAAGTAAAATTCTGAACTTAGTGTCATCAAGAATAAATTAGTAATTATATAAATTAATTGGTCAAGATTATAATTACAATAAAGTTTTGAATCTAAATAAAAGCTTTAGTAAAAGTTAGAAGTAAAATTATAAAAATTGGTAACTAGAATAAGTAAATAAATTAATAAAGGATAAAATGATCTTTTAGGTCTCTAAGGGTAGAATTGGTATTAGTTAAAATTATTATGGATAATTTGGTCATAAAAAAATATTAGGATTAATTCGGTAACATTTTGACGGTAAATTAGGTTAAACGGTAAAACTAGAGTACTTAGAGGCATATTAGTAAATTTAGGCATAAAGTCAAATTAAAAATAATTAATTAACTCATTAAAGGAGAAAAGGTCTATTAGAAAAAAAAATATGAGGGTAAAATGGTGAAATAATAACACTAGGGGTGAAAGCGTAATAAAATCCTAAAGAAAACTAGAAAAACGAAGTTATATACAAAAATGGTAAAATTGGAAATGCATAAAAATTCCAAGAACAAAATGGTAAAATACGTGACAAGGCTGAGATATTTTAAGAAAGGACTGGGCACAAATTTTATTTAAAAAGAAGCGAAGAGAAGTCCCTTAGAGATAAAGTTTATTGAGATGTGCCGCGGAAAAAGAACTGTAAACTCCAAGGTGCTAGAGGTTGTTTGGAGGCGGGTATTTACCCACTGATTGCTAAAACTATGTTTTCCCTTTGTACGTATATTATGGCATCAAGCTTTGCGACGATTGCCTATTGTCACGGACTGGTGGTATGCTTAACCACATCGACACGTATACATGGATGGATGCAATTGGGAAACCATATCTAGGACTAGTTCCTAGGTAACGTCGGGTTGCGGGTAGTCAACCGACGCATGAGCTCATGGCCTACATAGGACTAGGCATGCATCATACTTGGTTGCTGCATTCTCTATGTTTGTGATTGCTTACTTGTACCTGTGTTTGTATTTTGTCTCTGCTTCTTGTATTTCGTGCTTGGTTACTATTCTGCTATATACTTGTGCTTGTACTTGTTTGTGTGACTTACCAACCTAACTGCGCGAAGTCTTAGTCTTAGGCTGCGGAACCCCTTAGGTTTCCCTGTGTAGTACCTTGCTGGGAACCTTAGGTTCTTACCCCTTACTTCCCCATTCCGCACATGCAAACTGGCAAGATCTTCTTTGAGTTTCCAACCTTGGGACTAGCTAGCAGCAGTAGCATTATTGGAGAGTCAGAGCGACTTCTCTTACTTCCACATAGTACTTTCGTGTTTCTTCAGCTACCAAGGGATCGATGACCAGCAGTAGTTATAATAGTAGCAGTAGTAGTAGTTGTCGTTGCCCTCGCTTTGTATAGACTTTTAGAGGGCTAGGTGCTTTTGTAAATACCTATATAAACAAGTTAGAATAGGTCCCAGACTAAGGTGACTCTTGTGAGTTGAGGCCTGTTAGTATAAATATGGAGTCTGTAAATATTTTCATGAATAACAACGACGTAACCCGGTGTGAATTATGATGTATTAAATGAGCCTTCAGGCATATATGTATAATGTTACTATGTTTTTTGTATTTTCTATGCTTCATGTATATATTATCTATTTAACTATTACCTATTTTGTTTTATCTATATATCTAACATGCGACCTCGGCTAGCGCTACAGGCTCATATGTATATATTTCATATAAGGTCTGGAGTCTCTAGGAAAAGCCGTGAAGTAGCGCCTGGCGGGTAGCATTGGTCATGACATGCTAGAAGCTGGGTCTTTATACTATGAGTTTGGTTACAACTATATTGTAGAAAGTGTGAATTCCAATGATGGATCGCACTATGGGATTGGAAGCCAGTTGAGAAAGGAATCGCATTCTTCTGAACAGACTTCTTGGTATTCGTATCAATTTCCTCCGTTCGATAATGATCATAATCCGTGTAAAACCTGAGAAATTAGTAAATGATTAGTCAATAAATTAATTATTAATCAAGATAATTAGAAATGTGATTTTTATGGTTTAATGTGATAAAAAAAATTAAAATAAGGATTTCAACACTAATTTCAAAGAATTTGGCCCAAGATTGGGCCAAACGGGCTAAACCGGGCAAACTGGGCCCGTATTGGGCCCAAGGCCCAACCCACTCATCCAAACAAAATGAATTCATATCATCTCTCTCTCCCCATTCATGCATGCTACGTTGAAACACATGAGGGAAGGGTAGAAGAGAACAAACCCTTGGTCCTTGATTCAAGTTCCAATAACTTTCAATCCGAAGTTCCGATTGCGGCACCGTTTGCGGCCATGCGACCACAACATTGAGATCTACAAAGCCCAATGGTCAATTTGGTAAGGAATTTACGTTTTCCTTTTCAATTTTCTCTTCCCCAATTTCGAAATCCAATGTGAAATTATGTTGAATTTTGCATGATTTCGGTGTTTAGGTTCGAGTTAACCTGCGGGTATTGTCGGGTTTAGCTTGTTTGAGCAGTGGGTCAGGTAAGAATCCTCCAACCTTTTGTGAGATATTGATTTAGTGAACTCTATATTGATTATAGTGATAATCGTAATGTTAGATTGAAATTGGTTATCGGTTGGAGTTAATTTGAGAATTTGGAAGCTAGAGAATTAGCTTTGGAGGATGGGTATCGTTGGTGAGGGGACTGGAGTTGTGGAGCTTGGGGTTCAAAAATTCTTGAGGTGTTCTGGGTTATTGGAAAATCGGCCAAGGTATGATTTTGGTTTCTCGTATGTAATATGTAATGTCTTGTGAAAACTTAGGCTAGATGACTTAAGATATGTTGAATTGTATGTTTGGTGGCTTTAGTAAAGCTAGGTGTTATGATGGCATGTGGATAAATGGGAGTGTTGTTGGATGTTATGAATGTGGAGAAAGGTTGATGAGTGAACATGCTGAATGAATAATATAATGATGATATGATAATGATTAAGCTTGAGACTAGATTGATTTTTTTAGTTCTTGGAGTTGAAAACTAAGGTATATGTATGTTAATGAGTAATGGGATAATTTACAAGAGTTGGGATTGATTTCAGTTTGTTTGAGGTTGGCTTGGAAACTTGAAAGGTTGATTTAAGTTGAAAATGTGGTAAAATTAGAGGTTTGAAGTTTTGGATGAAAACTTAATTTTTAACGAACTTCGGCGATCTATAACTTAACTTCCGGACCCTCAAATTATTTTAAACTTTATTCAAATAAAAATTAGATCCATAAAGTTTACACCGTTCGAAGAACAGATGAAAAATGATTTAAAACGAAAAAATTATGCGCGTCGGAAGTTTGGGATTTAAATTGTAATTCTGCAGCTTTTTAGACTCAAGTAAAAATTTTGACAAAACGTACGCCCACGCGTACGCGAGGCTCATACATACGCGTGACGCGGGATTCTTGCGTACGCATACCATCCATTCGCATATGGTAGCTACTACCTGGTTTGCATGCGTACGCATGGCCCTCGTTTCAGCAAAAAATGGATTTTGTGTTTTAAAGCTCAAATTTGAATCTCTAAACTTCTATTCTCATTCTTTTAGCCCCTAAAGATTAGTTTTAAGTGTAGTGTCGAGATTAGGCTATGGAAATCAAGGTTACTTGGAAGTAAAGAAAAGACTAGAGTAACTAAACTGAGATGTTAATGATGACATTGGGGATGAATGTGTGTGGCCAGAATGGTCGAGGTGTGTGTGTGGCCGGAATGGTCGAGAGGGCAAGATTTGGGCGTGATTCCGCTTGCTCGTTAACTTGAAAATGTATTTGGATGGCAAGTTGAGGACAGAAGTTTCCTCTCTTGTCGAGATAAGGGTGTGGGGAAAGTGGAAAGGCATTTGGTGCACGAAATTGACTCTACAATATTTGCACAGATAGACTGGCAAGTGCACCGGGTCGTCCAAGTAATACCTTAGGTGAGTGAGGGTCGATCCCACGGAGATTTTTAGTTTGAACAAGCAATGGTTACCTTGTAGATCTTAGTCAGGCGATTAGAAAAGATAATAGTTGTCGTGAAAAATGCATAAAACAGATAAATAAATAAAATGTTACTAGATATATGTGAAATCAGTGATGAGAGAACGGTTGAGGCTTCGGAGATGCTTCTTCCTTCTGGATCAACTTTTCTAACCATCTACTCCAACCAACTTCTGATGATTCATTCTAGGGCAGGCTGTAAATGATTTAACGCCGGGTCCACGATCATTAATCTCCTCTACTTCAGATCAAACGCCAGGTCAGATCTTTTGGATCAAAGAATGCTGCGTCCTGGTTCTAGCCTATACCACAAAGGCCCTAATTGCCCCGTACCTCGGCTGCACTGATGTCTCCAAGTACCCAACGAAGTTGTGGATCAGCCATCTAAGAGATGTATAATCAAGCTTGTGGTTCAGTACTATCTCATTGAGGACTCGCAAGAACCCATGTGAAATAGGGATGACGGTCAAGTTACACTCCCAATTATTTAGGATGAAGAACGAAGATATATCTTAGAATGGAATCAAGCATAGATTGAAATAGAATAGTGATATTATTAATCCATAAGAATCAGCAGAGCTCCTAGCCTTAACCTAGGAGGTTAGTGACTCATAACTTACAGAAAATAGTAATCTATTCGAAAATATGGCATAAAGTTCTGAACAAGGGTGATCCTTGTTCTATATATTCTAATCTAATAACTTAGGATTACAGAAATAAGATAAACTAGTCTTGTAGTGCGAAAATCCACTTTTCGGGCCCACTTGGTGAGTGTTTGGGCTAAGCTTGAGTGAAGCCATGAGTTGGTACTCCCTCTAGGGCGTTGGACGCCAGCTTTGGACTTCTGAATGGGAATTGGACGCCAGCTGCTCCCTTTTGGGCGTTGGATGGCAGGAATGGGGTTGGTTGCTGGCGTTGAACGCCAGTTTTGGGCCTTCATTTCCAAAGCAAAGTATAGACTATTATATATTTTTCTAAAGCCCTGGATGTTAGCTTTCCATAGCCATTGAGAGCGCGCCTTTTGAACTTCTGTAGCTCTAGAAATGCTCTTTCGAGTGCATGAAGGTTAGAATCTGAAAGCATCTGTAGTCCTTTCTCTGTCTCTGAATCAGACTTTGCCAAAACTCCTCAATTTTAGCCAGAAAATACCTGAAATCATTATAAAACACAACAACTCAAAGTAGAATCCAAAAATATGAATTTTGCACTAAAACCTATGAAAATATAATAAAACTTAAACAAAACATAATGAAAACTATATGAAAATGATGCCAAAAAGCCTATAAAATATCCGCTCATCAGAACACCAAACTTAAACTGTTACTTGTCCCCAAGAAACCAAAAACAAAGTAGGATTAAAAAGAAGAGAATAATACAATAAATCTCAGAGTTTTCAATGAAGCTCTGTTTCAATTAGATGAGTGGGACTAGTAGCTATTCACTTTTGAATAGTTTTGGTATCTCACTTTCCTTTGAAGCTCAGAATAATTGGCATCTTTTGGAACTTAGAATCCAGATGATACTATTGATTCTCCTAGTTCAATTCTTTTTGATTCTTTAACACAGCTTCTTTAGAGTCTTGGCCGTGACCCTAAGCACCTTATTTTCCAGTATTACCACCAGATACATAAACGCCACAGACACATAACTCAAAATTCATGCATCTTTACTGCTTCTAAAAAAAATCAAATTTTATTCAAGTTCAATAAGATGATAAGAGGAACATTTTATACCTTTATTAGAAAAAGAAAAATAGAAACTTAAATCCTAATAATGCTCATGCAATTATTAAATTAAAAGATATAAACTTAAATAAAGACTTAAATGCTACTAGTGATCATGTAAATCTAACATAAGAAACAGCAATTAGAATAGGCATATAAATAGGGGGTGGAACTCAACCACCTTAGTCATGGTTGCCGTTAGGCCCCTCAGGGGATAATTTCTGACGCTTCAGCTCTTTAAGTTCACGCCCCTGCTTCTCTTGTTCCTTGACCAGTTTGCAAAACATGCTAGTTTGGTCTTTTTGCTCCTCTCTTAATTGATCCAAGGTGGTTTGCAATTGTGCAACAGATGCTTCCAGCTGGGTCCAATATTCAATTGGAGGGATCTCTTGTATTTGAAGAGGCTCAGGTGTCTTCCTTTTGGGATGATCATCTAGTAGTCTGGCGCTTTCCATCACTTACTTGGTGATTGGGCTATCTACTGGGATCCATGAGTCTCTGTTAATCAGGACTCTAGCTTCCTTGCACAAGCAAAAGATAAGGTTTGGATAGGCAATTTGGCTTGAGTTGACATCCTATTTGCAACCTTGTACAGCTCAAAGGGGATTAATTGGTGGACTTCCACCTCATTCCCCATCATGATGCAGTGAATCATCACATCCCTTCTGATGGTGACTTCAGAGCGGTTGCTAGTGGGGAGTATGGAACGCCCAATGAAATTCAGCCAACCCCTAGTAACTGGTTTGAGATCTAATATTCTCAGTTAGTTTGGTTTACCTTTTGTGTTATTAATCCACTGAGTTCCAGGTAGACATATGTCTTCTAGAATCTGATCCAGCTTAGGATCAGCTACAACCCTCCTATTAAAGGATTCTGGATCATCCCTTTGTGGAGGTAATTTAAAGATCTCTCTCAGCTTGTCAAGATGAAAATGGAGAGTCTTTCCTCGAACCATAGTGCGAAAAGTATGGAACCCTTGTCCATCTTTCTTTTGCTTATCTGTCATTCACAGATTTGCATAGAATTCGTGAACCATTGTTATTCCAACATTGGTCACAGGGTCGGCCAGGGCTTCTCAGCCTCTCCTTTAAATCTACTCTTGGATCTCTGGGTACTCATCTTCTTTTAATTCGAATCTGGCCTCTGGGATTACTGTTCTCATGCACATTATTTTGTAATAATGTTCTTCATGCTGCTTGGTATAGAATCTCAAAGGTTTGAAAATAGCTGTTTGATTGTCTTCTTTCTTGCTTCTTGAAGTGAGTTTTCCACTTTTTGGAGCCATAGAGTTCGAATGGAGTGAGAAAGCAAGGCTCTTTCCGCACCAAACTTAAAAGGTTTACTCGTCCCTAAGCAAAAAAGAAAAGAAAGAAGACGAAGAAGAGGAGAGGGATTCGAATGGGATGTGGATGATGAAGTGTGTAGGGAGAATGATATATATAGGGAGGGGAGGGTAGGTTTTCGAAGTTAATTAGATAAAAGATAAGGAAGATATAATTCACACTTTGGTAAAAGATAGAAAAAGATAACTTTTAAAATTATTGGAGTATTAAAGATATGGAAAAGATAAAGAAAAGATAAGATATAAGTTATTAAAGATATGAAAAATATTTAAAAGTTTAATGAAGTATTTGAAAAAGAATTGCAAAAGATATGAAAAGATTTTAAATTTGAAAAAGATTTGAAAAAAAAATTGAGAAAGATTTGAAAAGATTTTAAATTTGAAAGGAATTTGAAATTGGAAGATGATGGTTGAAAGAATTTTGTTTAAAAGATGTAGTTAAAAAGATAAGATTTGAAAAAGATATGTTTTGAAGAAGTCAAAAACCTCTCCAACCTTTGTTGGGCGTTGAACGCCCAGAATGCCCCTATTCTGGTGTTCAACGCCAGCTGTGTGCTCCTCCTGGGTGTTGAACGCCCAGACAGTGCCTCCTGGCTGGCGTTCAACACCAGCTTGCTACTCCTTTCAGGGCGTTGAACACCCAGCCAGTGCTCCCTGGCTGGCGTTCAACACCAGAGTTGTTGCTCCTTGGGGGAGTTGAACGCCCAACCAGTGTCCCCTGGTTGGCGTTCAACGCCAGTCTTGCTGCTTCTTGAGGGTGTTCAACGCCCATCCTTCCCTCTTGTCTAGCATTCAACGCTAGCAAGGGGCTTTCCCCAGGGTGCTCTGATTGTCTCTGCCTCTATTTTAACTACTGCACATGATCACAAACCTAAAGAAACAATTATGAAAATTAAACAGATATAATTGAAATAGACTTAATAAAAAATAGAAATAACTTTAATTATAGTTGGGTTGCCTCCCAACAAGCGCTTCTTTACTGTCGTTTAGCTGGACTTTACTGTGCTTATGTCAGCAATAGGGTGGATTTCTCTTGCTCAACTTCACCATCCAAATAATGTTTCACTCTCTGGCCATTAATAGTAAATCTTATATCAGAGTAATTATTCTGGTGTTCTATATGACCATAGGGTGATACATTAGTGATCAGGAAATGTCCTGTCCAACGTGACTTAAGCTTTCCTGGGAAGATCTTTAATCTAAAATTAAAGAGTAGAACTTTCTGTCCAGGTTCAAAGACTCTGGAAGATATCTTTCTGTCATGCCACTTCTTGGCCATTTCTTTATAAAATTTTGCATTTTCAAATGCAGCTAGTCGGAATTCATCCAACTCATTTAGCTGGAGCAGCCTTCTCTCTCCTGCTGCCTTTGCATCAAGGTTTAGGAGTTTGGTTGCCCATTGAGCCTTGTGTTCCAGCTCCACTGGCAGGTGAGACGCCTTCCTATACACCAATTGATATGGTGACGTTCCTATAGGGGTCTTGAAAGCTATTTTGTATGCTCAGAGAGCATCATCAAGCTTTCTTGCCCAATCCTTTCTAGAGGTATTCACCGTCCTTTCTAGGATTCTCTTCAATTCTCTATTTGAGATCTCAGCTTGCCCATTTGTCTGTGGATGATATGGGGTAGCCACTTTATGGCGAACTCCATATCGGTTCAGAACAGAGTCAAGCTGTTTGTTACAGAAATTAGTTCCTCCATCACTGATCAGTGTCCGAGGTATACCAAACCTACTGAAGATGTTCTTCTAGAGGAACTTCATCACTACTCTAGCATCATTCGTAGGTGATGCGATTGCCTCAACCCATTTAGACACATAATCCACTACCACGAGGATATAGGTGTTTGAGTATGAAGGTGGGAAATGACCCATGAAGTCTATACCCCATACATCAAATAGCTCAATCTTTAGGATTCCTTGCTGAGGCATACTGTGACCATGAGGGAGATTGCTAGCCCTTTGGGAACTGTGACAACGACAGACAAACTATTGGGAATCCTTAAAGAGTGTGGGCCAGTAGAAACCACTTTGGAGAACTTTTGTGGCTGTTCGCTCACCTCCAAAGTGTCCTCCATAATCGGAGCCATGGCAGTGCCATAGGATTTTCTGTGCCTCTTCCTCAGACACACTGCGACGGATTATCCCGTCTGAACATCTCTTAAAGAGATATGGTTCATCCCACAAGTAATATCTTGCATCATGAATGAGTTTTTGGGCTTGCTGCCTACTGTATTCCTTGGCGATGAACCTTATAACCTTGTAATTTGCAATATCTGCGAACCAATGTGTTGTCAAAATGGCAAAGAGTTGCTCATCCGGGAAGGTTTTAGTTCGAATAGTAAATCCCAGTTGGGTGCAGAAATGACACGCGCAGTGATAAGCTTAGCTTTCAGAGTTTCAAAGACCTGCAGACACTCTTGGTAAAAAACAAATGGAGTGTTAGTAGCTAGTAAGTTGCACAGGGTTTTGCAATTTTAGAAAAATCTTAACATTAGTTGGTGTTGGTAATTGCTCAATTACCTCCATCTTAGCTTGATTCACTTCTATTCCCTTGTTCGAAATTTGATGTCCAAGAACAATTCCTTCAGTCACCATGAAGTGACATTTTTCCCAGTTTAAAATCAGGTTTGTCTCTTGGCATCATTTGAGAACTAGGGCCAGATGGTCAAGGTAGGAGTCAAATAAGTCTCCAAAGATGGAGAAGTCATCCATGAACACTTCAAGGAATTTTTCCACCATATCAGAGAAAATGGAGAGCATACATCTCTGAAAGGTGGCAGGTGCATTGCACAGGCCAAATGGCATCTGCCTATAAGCAAACATGCCATATGGGTATGTAAATGCTGTCTTTTCTTGGTCCTGAGGATCTACTGAAATTTGATTATAGCCTGAATAGCCATCCAAAAAGCAGTAAAATGCATGACCTACTAGTCTCTCTTGCATTTGGTCTATAAATGGCAAAGGAAAATGATATTTTCTGGTGGCGTTATTGAGCCTTCTGTAGTCAATGCACATACGCTATCCTGTAACTGTTCTTGTGGGAATTAGTTCGTTCTTTTCATTATGAACCACTGTCATGCCTCCCTTTTTGGGAAAAACATGGACAAGGCTCACCCAGGGGCTGTCAGATATGGGATAAATAATCCCAGCCTCCCATAATTTTGTGACTTCCTTCTGCACCACTTCCTTCATGGTTGGATTCAGTCACCTTTGTGGTTGCACCACTGGTTTTGCGTCATCCTGCAGCAGGATCTTGTGCATGCATCGGGTTTGGCTAATGCCCTTAAGGTCACTTATTGTCCACCCAAGAGTTGTCTTATGTGTCTTTAGTACTTGGATTAGTGCTTTTTCTTCTTGTGGTTCTAAGGTAGAGTTTATAATCACAGGATAAGTATCCCCATCTCCAAGAAATGCATATTTCAAGGATGATGGTAATAGCTTGAGCTCAAGTTTAGGAGGCTTATCCTCTTCCTTGGGAGTTTTCACAGGCTCCTTTATTTCCTCTGGCTCTTCTAATTCAGACTGAGCATCATAAAAGAGGTCGTTCAGCTCTTCTTCGAGTCTTTCAACCATGTTCACTTCTTTCACCAGGGAATCAATGATGTCAATACTCATGCATTCCTCTGGAGTGTCTGGATGCTACATGGCTTTGACAGCATTTAGCACAAACTCATCCTCATTGACTCTCAGGGTTACTTCCCCTATCTAAACGTCAATGAGGGTTCGTCCTGTAGCTAGGAAGGGTCTTTTTAGAATGAGGGTTGCACTCTTGTGCTCGTCCATTTCCAGCACCACAAAATCTGTGGGGAAAGCAAATGGTCCAACCCTAACAATCATGTCCTCAAGCACGCCTGATGGAAGTTTAAGAGAACCATCAGCAAGTTGAAGACATATGCGGGTTGGTTTAACTTCGTGAGTTAAACAGAGTATCTCTATTAATGATGCAGGTTTATGTTAATACTTACTCTAAGATCACATAGGGCTATCTTTATGCAGGCATCCCCTAAGGTACAAGGTATCATAAAGCTCCCAGGGTTTTTGAGTTTCTCGGGTAAGCTTTTTTGGATTACTGCATTGCATTCTTTAGTGAGGAAGACTGTTTCTACCTTTCTCTAATCCTTCTTATGACTTAAATTGTCTTTCATGAAATTGGCATAAGAAGGTATCTGCTCAAGGGCTTCTGCAAAAGGGATCTTGATCTCAAGTGTCTTGAGATAATCCGCAAAGCGGACAAACTGTTTATCTTTTTTCGCTTGGCGGAGCTTCTAAGGATATGGAATCTTTGCCCTATACTCATCAACTTTAGTTGATGTAGGTTGAATGCCTACATAATTAGAGGGGGTTTATTGGCCTGCTTAGGAGGGGTCTTATAAGCACTTATATGTGTCTGATCATCCCTGTTTGGGAATTCAACGCCCTTATTACCCTTTTTCTGGCGTTTAATGCCAGATATACTGTCCCCTTTTGGGCGTTAAACGCCAGGGGTGCTGCCCCCTTCTTGGCGTTGAACGCCAGGAGTGCTACCCCCTTCTTGGCGTTGAATGCCAATGACATTCCTCTCTGGGCGTTCAACGCCCTCAGAGGTGTCTTGGATTGCAGTCTGGTTATCTTCTGCCAGCTTTTCTTTCCCTGGTCTCCTGTTTTTCTGAGGTTAGATGTTTAATGTTTTCCCACTCCTTAGTTGAATACCTGACACTCTTCTTTTATCTGCTTAGATAATTGCTGCCTAGTTTGACTTAGCTGTGCTTCTACATTCCTGTTGGAAGTCTGAGTTTCTCGTAAAGCCTCTTGGAATTCCAACAATTATTGTGCAAGGGCGTGTAGCTGCTGAGTCAATGGGCCATTTTGTTCTAGAGGGTTAGATTTAGTAGATATTGCCTTAACCTCTCCTTTTATGGGAGTCTCATCAACAAAGTACAGATGCTGGTTTGTGGCAACTGTCTCAATAAGTTCGTGAGCCTCTTCAATTATTTTCTCATATGTATAGAACCACCAGCAGAGTGGTCTAGAGACATCTTAGCCATGTCTGTTAGGCCGTAATAGAAGATGTCTAATTGCACCCATTCTGAAAACATTTCAGTGGGGTATTTTCATAGCATTCTTCTATACCTCCCCCAGGCATCATGAAGAGATTCATTATTCTCTTGTTTGAAGCCTTGGATGTCCAGCCTTAACTGGGTTAACTTCCTTGGGGGAAAGTATTGATTCAAAAACTTGTCTATTAGCTGCTTCCATGTTTTCAAGTTGCATTTGGGTTGGTTATCTAACCACCTCTTTGCTTGGTCTCTTACAGCAAAAGGAAAGAGTAGCAGTCTGTAGATATCCTGATCCACTCCTTCAGTGTGTACTGTGTCAGCAATTTATAAGAAATTTGCCAGGAACTCAGTAGGTTCTTCTTGTGGAAGTCCAGAGTACTGGCAGTTTTGCTGCACCAGAGTAATGAGCTGAGGGTTTAGCTCAAAATTACTTGCTCTAATAGGGGGTATATTGATACTTCTCCCATAGAAGTCAGAAGTGGGGGCCGTATAGGACCCCAAAGTTCTTCTGAACTGTTCATTCCCATTTGGGTTCATGGTGAAGAAAGATAGGAGAATTTGGATATTAAGAAGTAAAAAAGGGAAACTAGAATTAAAAATATTTTTATTTTTATTTTTATTTTTAATTATTAATTGAATTAAAAAGATTTGAAAATTGAGTGTGCTTTTCGAAAAAGAAGAAAGAGAAAGAGGTAAGAAGTTTTCAAAAATAGAAGAGAGAGGAATTAGTTAGGAAGTTTTGAAAAAGAGGGGAGAGAAAACAAGTAACTAATTAAGAAAGATTTGAAAATAAGATAAGATAGGAGATTTGAAAAAGATTTGATTTTAAAAAAATTTTAAATTTAAAATTGGGAAGGAAAAGTCAACAAGATAAGGTAAGAATTGAAAAGATTTAAAAAAGATTTGATTTTGAATTTTGAAATTAAAACAAGGTAAGATAAATATTTGAAAATAAGTTGAAAAGATAAGATATGGTAAAGATTTGAAAAAGATTTGAATTTGAAATTTAAAATTAAGATAAGATAAGATAATGTTTTGAAATTTAAAGAAAGATAAACCAAAGATAAGATAAAGATTTGAAAAAAGTTTTGAATTTTAAAATTTTAAAAGAAAGATAAGATAGGAAAGAATCAAATTAAAAGAAAAGATTTGAAAAGATTTAAAAAGATAAGATTTGAAATTTTGACTTTACTAACAAGGAAATACCAAACTTTAAAATTTTTAAATCAAAATAAAAAAAAGAAAGCAAGATTTTTGAAAATTTTGAATAAAGATAGAAAAGTTATTTTTTTCAAATTAATGAAGAAAGAGAAAAACAACCAAAAGAAACCAAACTTAAAATTTTTAAATCAAACATACTAGTTTTTTTGAAAATTAAAAAGAAAAATACCAAAAGATACCAAACTTAAAAATTTTAAGATCAAAATAAGAAAAGAAACAAGAACAACTTGAACACCAAGAATAACACTTAAGAGCAAATTCGAAAATTTAAAGAAAATAAAGAACACACAAAGGACACCAAACTTAAGAACTGACACTAGACTCAACCAAAAGACAAAGAAAAGATGGATTTTGAAAAAGTTTTTGAAAAAGAAAAACAAAAGACACGAAACAAAATAGTAAAATGTACATAATCTAAGCAACAAGATAATTCGGTAGTTTGTCAAAGTCGAACAATCCCCGGCAACGGTGCCAAAAACTTGGTGCACAAAATTGACTCTGCAATATTCGCACAGATAGACCGGCAAGTGCACCGGGTCGTCCAAGTAATACTTCAGGTGAGTGAGGGTCGATCCCACGGAGATTGTTGGTTTGAACAAGCAATGGTTACCTTGTAGATCTTAGTCAAGCGATTAGAAAAGATAATAGTTGTTGTGAAAAATGCATAAAACAGATAAATAAATAAAACGTTACTAGATAGATGTGAAATCAGTGATGAGAGAAGGGTTGAGGCTTCGGAGATGCTTCTTCCTTCTGGATAAACTTTTCTCACCATCTACTCCAACTTCTGATGATTCATTCCATGGCAGGCTGTAAATGATTAACGCCGGGTCAGCGATCATTAATCTCCTCTACTTCAGATCAAACGTCGGGTCAGCGGTCATTCAATCTGAATGGGGGTGAAGCTCTAGCAGTCCATTCCCTTGGTGATCCTACTCAAAGCGCCACAGACAAGGTCGGATCTTCCGGATCAGAGAATGCTGTGTCCTGGTTCTAGCCTATACCACAAAGGCCCTAATCGCCCCGTACCTCGGCTGCACTGATGTCTCCAAGTACCCAACGAAGTCGTGGATTAGCTGTCTAAGAGATGTATAATCAAGCTCGTGGTTCAGTACTATCCCGTCAAGGACTCGCAAGAACCCATGTGAAATAGGGATGACGGTCAAGTTACACTCCCAATTCATTAGGATGAAAAACGAAGATACATCTTAGAATGGAATCAAGCATAGATTGAAATAGAATAGTGATATTATTAATCCATAAGAATCAGCAGAGCTCCTAGCCTTAACCTAGGAGGTTAGTGACTCATAACTTACAAAAAATAGTAATGTATTCGAAAATATGGCATAAAGTTCTGAACAAGGGTGATCCTTGTTCTATATATACTAATATAATAACTTAGGATTACAGAAATAAGATAAACTAGTCTTGTAATGAGAAAATCCACTTTCCAGGCTCACTTGGTGTGTGTTTGGGCTGAGCTTAAGTGAAGCCACGAGTTGGTACTCTCTCTAGGGTGTCGAACGCCAACTTTGGACTTCTGAATGGGCGTTGGACGCCAGCTGCTCCCTTTTGGGCGTTGGACGCTAGGAATGGGGTTAGTTGCTGGCGTTGAACACCAGTTTTAGGCCTTTATTTCCAAAGAAAAGTATAGACTATTATATATTTCTGGAAATCCCTGGATGTTAGCTTTCCAAAGCTGTTGAGAGTATGCCATTTGGACTTTTGCAGCTCCAGAAATTCTCTTTTGAGTGCATGGAGGTCAGAATTTGACAGCATCTGTAGTCCTTTCTGTGTCTCTGAATCAGACTTTGCCAAAACTCCTCAATTTCAATTAGAAAATACCTAAAATCATCATAAAACACAAAAACTCAAAGTAGAATCCAAAAATATAAATTTTTCACTAAAACCTATGAAAATATAATAAACCTTAAACAAAACATAATGAAAACTTTGTGAAAATGATGCCAAAAAGCGTATAAAATATCCGCTCATAAGCACTCTCCTTCGTATTGTTTTTCTCACATTTTTCTTTTGTTGCAAGGTGGAAAGGAACACTCCTTCGATGTGGAAAGGCACTCTCCTTCGTATATCCTCCAGGAGAAGGTGGAAAGGCACACTCCTTCGATGTGGAAAGGCACTTTCTTTCGTTTATGATCCTCCTGGAGATGCGCAACCTAGAGACGAATGTCTAAGTTAGCTACCAGATGTGTCGGGTTTGGAAAAGTAACCGACACATGAGCTCACGGCCAGTAGGACAGGCATGCATGATGTTGCATTTGTTTGCTTTGTTTGGGTGTGCATAATTGTTTTGGTTTGCCTATCTGATAAATTATGTTTAACTGATAACTGTGATACTTGCTGTAACTATTCTTTAAATGTGTTTGCCTTGCATTTGCTTGTGTTTGTGATTGTCTTTCTATTTTGAGTACATTGGTGGTGGACAGGTGATAATGTTGATTTGATTTGAAATGGGCCAGAGACCGGGTTGAGTTTATTTGGGCCGGAGGTTGAGCTGGTTTGATTTGGGCCATAGCCCGTGACTGGTTGGGTCAGTGGTAAAGGTTATAGTTGAATGAGATAGTGAGTGGATTGTAATTTGAGAGATTAAGTTAGGATTGAGTTAGAACCTTAAGAACTTTAAATATTTACCCCTGCTTATGGTTTTTGTTTTAGTTCCTCAAGAATTATAATCTGAGTGTCGGTGTTCTAGGATTGCCTCTGGCTTTCTCGGGACCTTATTTATTATATATGTGGGCACCTTAAGTATACTGAGAACCTCCAGTTCTCATCCCATACAATATTGTTGTTTTTCAGATGCAGGTTGAGAAGCACCACTCTATATTCTGGAGACTCTGACGAAGCGAAGAACTCTTGGGACTCAGGGGCGTATTTTGCTTATATTTATATATGTATATAACTTCTCCACCTTGTACTTTATGTTTGTTCCTCTTAGAGGTGCATGGAGAACTAGGGTTTCTCTGTATATCTCGGGTTATGTTCGCAGGTTGAGCTAGGAGCTTGTTATTTTGTATCCTTGACTCTCTGCTCTTACTTTCTATATATTTAGGTTTATGAACCTTAGTTTTCTTCGTACGCAAGTTTTCCGTTTACGTGAGCATTACGATTTTTGTTTTAAACTTTTCTTCACAGGCTCCTCGATATGAATTCCTTTTGACTACTATTATATATTTATACATTTTTACTTTTAGAGGTCGTAGTACCTTGCCACCTCTGTCTTATGACTTAAGCATAAGATTCTGTATGGTAGGGTGTTACAATCCGTCCCATAATGCACACCAATATAAACCAACACCTCAACATTGTTCTCAACCTTATTCACAAGTTCCATCTTACCAAACACCTTTCCAAAGCCCATATCCACCATATCACTGACCTTATATACAACACCCTTGTGACTATTATGAATGAATACCCATAGAACCACCACCATTCCAATACCAATACTCCCAAGAGCTACCAATTCCTTATACACCTCACTATTCTCACCAATATGAACCACCTTCCAATTATGAACCCTTTCTCCCAAAAAATGAACCCTCCTCTATACCTCAAGCACTGATGAATGACACTCTCATTTCATTTCTTCAAGAGCAACGTAAAACTCGAAAGAGGCAAGAAGAATTCATGGCTACCTTGACCGAGGTAGTAAGCAACTTAGCCTCACAACGCTTTGGCAATCAAGGTACTCCCATGGTTGAATATGGAAAATCAATTGAAGAGCGTAGTATGAAAGAGAGATTAGAATCTCAAGTGAAAAACAAGGAGTGGACTTATGTATTGGAACAAGTGGATGAAGATGAATTCGTTAAAAAGGAAGAAGTGGTTGAAGATTTAGGAAATGTTGAGTGTGAAGTAGAATCTAAAGTTGTAGAACCTTCTTCCATTGAATTTGAAAGTGATGTTGAGGAGGATAATGCACAATTTCCAAGGCATATTGTAAATGAAGAATTGGAAGAAGTTGAGCAAGCAACAAGTCTTGCTATTGATGATGGTTCGACACTAACTTATGATCTTTTTGAGTTTGATGAATCTTCCCCATTGAATCTGAAATGGATGTTGATGTAAACTTTACTCAATCTCCAAATTATGACTTGAGCGATGAGGAAGAGTTAGAAGAAGTTGGTGAGGAAGAAATTGAATATGGTGAAGCTTCTCAAGAAGTGGAGCTCCTTCCAAAAGGAAGGACGGGAGTGGAAATTGCTTTGTCAAGACCGTTGAAAACATCTCTCCCTAAGCTATTCCCATCTATTATATCATTCAAGTGGGTAAATCTCTTACACTTCAGCTTTATTATTCCGCTTAAATATGGTTTGCTTGAGACGAATGGTCAACTTAGAGCTCTTTGTGGATTCACTACAGGACAAACGGAGATTAGCGGCAGTTTTAAACCGCCGCTAAACATCAAGCCAGCGACACAGCAACTGCAGCGCATAAGGGCGCGGGTATGATATTTTGCGGCGGTTTCCAGCAACCGCTGGCATAACCGCCGAAATCAAGTATTTTGCGTTGAACCACCGCCGCTATATTACCAAAAGTATTTCTCTCATATTTTTGCGACGTTTCTTAACCGCCGCAATTTGCTGCAGCATTTTTAAAAATTTTATTTCCGACGGTTTTAAACCGCCGCTATTTTACTTTTTTTAATATATTATTTTATTTTGATTTATTTTAAAATCCTGGGGTTTTTTTTAATCTTTTGTTTTTTACTTAAAGAATCTTATCGTTCTTCTCTAAAATTCTAAATTACAGGAAAAAAATCATGAATATTTAACTGCGAAACAAACTAATATGTTTATTTTAACATCAATAAAGTATTTCAATAGTCACCCAAAAAAGTAAAATATTTGGCTATTGATTAATGCTGCATAGTTAACATAAACAAAACATATACCGAAAAACAAACTATCACATATATCCTAATTTCTATTTTTCGCCATGTCTATCCAAAGAATTCATCTGTGCAGTGATGTTTGGTGGTAGCTCCCCACCTTGCTGTTGGACCAGATAACTCAGCACACTCTCTATTGCCTGCCTTTTCATTTTCTCTGCTACTATTTTTTTCAATTTTTCGGCCGTCACCTCTGCCTGTAGTTCACACAGCATCCTTTAGGCCTCTTCTATTTGAGCTCTATCCACCGACGGCTACGAACTCGGTCGGAAGAGTTGACTTGGTGTCGGTCTTATACTTATGCCACGCACTCTACCCGAGTGCTCATTACCGAGAGCATTACCGAGAGCTTGGGCAAGGGAATCATTTTCTGACAATATTCTTGTAGTTTCATCCAGTTGCTCAATCTCAGATATTTTTTCCTGCAGGCATAAATAAAAATACACAATCACACTAGGAATATAGCACACTCAAGAAATTTTAATAATTAAACTCAACTTGTTACAACATAAATGATTAAGTTTACTTACACGAATCCTCTAAGCTTCTTCGTGTATATAGGTGCCATCAGGTCGTTTGTGCTTTAGGATCCATACTTCTCCCCTACTAACTCTCCTACCTTATTTTTGCGACTGTGACAATACAATTTATACCATAAATTTCACTTCTTTAAATTTTTCCAATAATTTTTGGTTGTTTTACTCTATACATAAATCCAAACTACATACCAACTAATTTATTTTGTCTCAATCGATAAGGTATCTAGTGATTGCTCCATTTATTTTTTAAGGATTGAGCAGTTGATTATATTTAAATAGTAAAATTATTTTAATAACTCTAGAAATACTTTTTTGAAAATCAGCATCACTTGTCAATTCCTTATAAGTCAAAATTGAAGATTGAAGTGCTTAAAAAAAGGGAATTAATCGAGATAAAGATAGGCACCTATACTTGATTTCAAATTTATGTTACTTCTTCTTTCCTTGCCCTAGCCAAGCTTTTAGAACCGCTATTATGCGTGTAAAGTTGCTTCTTTCGATTTAGCGCGTTTTGCTTGCACTTCGCCTATTAAAAATCAACAATGAGATTGGTTAGACACATAATGAATACATTGTGTACCATAAATAGTTAAATGATCTTATATTTCTATGTTACTCTGGTGTATTACTTATATATATGTTCTTCTTCTCTTTCTTTGAAAAATAATGTATCTAACTCCAAAAAAGCTTGAATGCAATAAAATAATCTTTACGACTGAAAATTAGTTGTTATTATATGCGTTTATCTGGAACCTAATGATTAAAGACGAGGGCTACTTAAAAAATGGGTTACCTTTGTTGCAGGATCATTACGATAATCAATGAACCACTTCCAATGCTCTCTAGGAATTCCCTCCGGGCGGTTGTTAAGATTCTCCTCAAGTGTCAAAGTTGGTTTGTAATGCGAGTCATACAGCCTCCCCCTTGTATCCTTCCCGGACCTCCCCATTTGTTGCAAAAATGTATTCTTGATTCTACCACCGCTATCTTCCTGAAAGTGGAACATCTCCTGCGATGACAATGTCCAACTGTAAGTAATTGTAAGTTGAAATGTTTGATATGATTAAACAATGCCAAAAGTCATTACCTTTATGCAATCATCATAAACCCTGTCTTTGCCCTGCACCTTTGCCCAACTCTTCTCACAGATAGAAAATTTGCTGTAATCAGAACCCAGCGCTCCTAGAATGCCGCTCAACAGGCCAGTTCCATCTCCGACTGCTTGCAGTTCCTCGTTGAACCTCAGTATGATCTTGCTACCATTAAGAGACTGCTCCACAGCCTCCCTCACATTCATTTTAGCGTGCTTGACTATTCCATCAGAATCTATAAAGAAAAAAATGTGATTTTTGTGTCCAATGTGCCCAACATGTGAGAAACATAACTATTTAATTAGCTAATCAATTAAAAAGTCGTATGGTTCAACACTTGTTACCAATGAGATCAACATCCTAAAACTCAGTAGTCTTCTGTCCTTTGCGCTTTTCGGCATCAGAAGTAGCAAACATTCTGTCAATGTGTGTCAAACGAATCTACCTCGTTCGCCTCCGTGTCCATGTCTTCATTGCACGGTTCCATTACTTGTACACCGTTAGCGGTCTGTGGCTCAGGTCTTGGTTCGCTCTGGGCGGAGGAAAGGGTTGGAGAGGAGCCATAGCAGCGACCCCACTGTTACTAGGGGACGGGGAGATGAGCCAGTCATCGTCAGTGGATGGTGAAAACGCCAGAGGTGCAGCAGCAGGCTGCTGACGTGGTGGCTGCACTCTAGTGCATTTTGTGTAACGAGCTTTGCTGGGCTTCTTAAAATCCTAGTATAAATACATGTAACATGCAAAATAACATTAATTAATCTTAGACCAATAAAATAATTAACAAACAAATAACTGGTGATTCTCTTTCACCTTTTGTGTTATATTAAATTCTCATAGTTAAACAGTGGATATTAATTAAAATTATATACATTTACAGGCTTTTAATAGAACTACTGTGTCTTAGGCTAATAGAATTACTCACATTATAACTAGGGGTGTATAGACCCGACCCGGTCCGAAGGCCCGACCCGGTTCGAAGGTCCGGTCCGGTCCCGAACACTTTAAGGACTAATTTGGTGTGATTTCATCGGGTTTAGGGTCGGGTACGGGTCTCAAAAATAGACCCGGTCATTATTTCGGGTCGGGTCCGGGCCATAACTCGGGTCACCCGAAGTCGGCCCGGTGGCCCGGTCATTATACACAATTAATATTTTGTGTTATTACTTATTAGTGATGGATCATGACTATTCTTATATGGAATTTAAGTATTGTAAACATTAATATTTTTTGTTATTAGTCATTATAAGACTATAAATTAATGCTTTATGTTTAGAATGCATAAGACTTTAGACTAATACATAAAATTGTGTTATTTGTATTGATTTAAATATTTGGTATTATTAGACAATATTAGTATTGATTATGGTTATACTTTAGTATTGATTGTGGTTATGCTTTAATTTTGAAGAAGGGTTGGTTCTTGTTATATTTTTCTAAGTGAATTTTACCATGTTAACTAATGGTTGGAGTCTTGGAAATTTGGATATTTTTACATGCTAGCTTACAAGAAGGCATCAACGTAATGTAATGTTAACGGTCCGGTTTTCACCCGGTATAATTGTGGCCCGAAAGTGTATTGGTTTCATCGGGTCTAGGGCCGAGTTCGGGTCTAATAAATAGACCCGGTGTATATTTCGGGTGTAAAGAGAGGAGGAAACCAATTAAGAGAATAGGACAATCTATGACAACAATGAAACCTATTTGACGGTGCATGTAAAATTTATTAGTTTCTATAGTTCTCTATTTGCATGAGCAACATCTACTCCATTAGATTATTAATTACCATTGTTAATATTCCTTTTTCTCACTAGTGTAACATTTCAGGTATTTTTAATTAAGAAATTATGCCTAAAGTTAACAGCCATCATTACTCTTTGGGAAAAATTAAATGAGAAATTAATGCAATAAATCAGAGGCCACATTATTTAACCTTTTTTTTCTAGTTACAATGAAAATATGAACATGCAACCCCCCAAACCCATCAAATCTTATGCAATGTTTCACACTAGTTATGCAATGAAGTAATTTTTTTTCTTTTCCCTTTAATTTTTAAGTTGATCGTGATATCTGGCTTTAAGAATTCTATATGCATGTCTCCTGATCAGTGATCCTCTCATATTGTCTAAAAGGATACATTAATAATTATAAAAGAATTAAAGAAGCACAACACTAGCTACTTTGACAAGATGACAAACATAACTCCTTAATCAAAGGGTTATTATTAATTGTGAGGTGAATGTGCCTACCTAATTAGATAGAGAGGTCCATCATGTCACTCATTAATAACATCATGTGATTAATTAGTTCTTCCAACAGTGCGTTTGTGAAGTAGGTAAGTATTATTCTCCCTTAAATGGACTGAGTTTAACTAATAAACAGGTACCAGTAGTAATGCCGCATCATGTTATCTATAGATAGAAAATAACATTAGATATATGTACATATATTAATTATATAAATGGAACCTTTTTCCCCAAATTATCCAACTATATATAAAGTAAAAAAAAAAAGCTAAAGGCAAACGTGTAAACATAGGACGAAACCAATAAAGAGAAGAGGACATTCTATGGAAATAATGAAACTTATTTGACAGTGCATATAAAAATTATTAGATTCTCTAATTCTCTATCTGCATGAGCAACATCTAATCCATTCGATTATTAATTATCATTATTAATATCCCTATTTCTCACAGGTGTAACTATTTCAGATATTTTTAATTAAGAAACTATGCCTAGAGTTAACAGCCATCATCACCTGTTGTGAACAATTAAAACAGAAATTAATGCAATAAAACAGAAGGCATATTTTTTTAACCCTTTTTTTCTAGTTACAATGAAGATATGAACATGCAACCCCCCAAACCCATCAAACTTAGCTGTGG
>NC_029794.2:7301517-7302358 GCF_000816755.2 Arachis ipaensis | reverse complement strand
AAGATAAGGTGATATAAATTAAAGATGCAGGAAAGATTGCACGTGATTAGATATGGTCAACAATGCAATTAATTGGAACCAGTGACCAGCGGATGTCAAGTAATGTGAATTTCTTCATAATAGCAATGACATATAGTGCACCCATTCACTCTTGACAGGTTACAAATAAGAAATTGAAGCAATAGGAGGAAGATAAGGAGTAGGATGAAGATGGGAACTTGTTACCTCAATGAACACGACGACCGTGTGAAAGAGGACTTGGCTGATGACTGTCAAAGAGCCAATGCCGCAACAACTCCGACTATGATGCTCAACGGCGACAATGAGAAGACCACTTTCCACGGCAAGACAACTTGTGTATCGAAAATAAGGATCCAGCTAGAGAATAGTGGAGGTGTACCTGCGATTTGAGCGAAGTGAGGAAGTATAACTATTTAATTAGTTTTACTATATAGTGGTGTGGGCCTTGAAGAATTTAAAAAATATCTAACCTGAAGTGGATTAAATTGATAATATAATACTAAAAATTCCAGGTTTTCCTAATTACAAATAAAAAGGAATACTTATATTTGCAATATTATATATTCTACCAAAATAACATTAAAACTACAATATTATATATTCTACCAAAATATAAAAATTACAAAATAAAAACCTTAATACATACTAAAATAATTTGTGTTAATTTTATTATATTATTTAATATATTTTAAATAGTTTTGAAAATAATACGGAATGAGACCCCTTAACATGCATATTTTATTTATTTAATTGAATCTTGGGAGTGATTGGTTTTTCCAAAATCTAATCTATATTTTATTGTTATTAGATTTGGCCAACT
>NC_029794.2:7264969-7301159 GCF_000816755.2 Arachis ipaensis | reverse complement strand
AGGAATATTAATAATTCACAGGAGCAAAATAAACAAGTTTAAACAAATTACTCTCTGTCCAAATTCATTTGATTCAATTGGTCTTAACTAAAGGGCATCGATTAATAATGCTACAAGATTTTTGGAAGTTGATTGAGAAAATGAAGCTCAACACCTTGTTCAATAATAAATAACCAATTAGTCTCTATTAACAAGATCTAAATTCAACCCAAACAATTAGTCTCTAAATGTCATTTGAAGAAATCAAACTAGACATGAATCAAAATCTCTCATTCTCTTCTGGTGTTTTATTGAGGTCATAATTTATCATGGAAGCCTTGTGTCCGATCGAGACAACCTCATCAAAACTGTTGTTGGGCACGACTTCTTCTTCCATTGAGTCTTGAACTATCTCCCCTATCTCGTCTGTTTCTTCTTGAATTTTCTCTTGAGATAGTCCTGAAAGTTACAACATAGCAAAACAAATTGAAAAAGACTACACATTTTACAAAGAACATGGTCAGGCTTCTTTTATTCTAGAAGGCTTGTTGGACTTATGTTCTCAGAGTCTAGTAAGCCCTCTTTCTATGAAAATGAATTCTTCTCGAGACGCAATATCCAGTTCAACCAAAAGATTGTTCTTGCATCGAGCCTAAAACAAAAAAGTGATCATCAGAACAATTGACAATCTAAGAGCTAGAAAGATAGTATATAGGAAAATGTGAAAGGGTTCAGATACAAAAAGAACCATCAATTGATAAGTTCAATTTTGGATATTGGTTTTGGGGGCAGGAGAAAATTGCATCAATTCTCAAAGTTATTGGTGTAATTGAAGGAGCAGAAGAGCCTGACCGGTATGTCAAAACTCCGAAGTCCAGATTTTCTCCAATGATCAATAAGCATTATTGTATGGACTGGTATACTTAACATAATGTTTCTAAAATCCATGGAATATAGCTGATGAGCGGATAATTTATACGCTTTTTGGCATTGTTTTTAGGTAATTTTTTAGTATGTTTTAGTTACTTTTTATTATATTTTTATTAGTTTTTATGTAAAAATCACATTTCTGGACTTTACTATAAATTTGTGTAGTTTTCTGTAATTTCAGATATTTTCTAGCTGAAATTGAAAGACCTGGGCAAAAGTCTAATTCAGAGGTTGAGAAAGGACTGCAAATGCTGTTGGATTCTGACCCTCCTGCACTCGAAGTAAATTTTCTGGAGCTACAGAAGCCCAATTGGCGCGCTTATAATTGAGTTAGAAAGTAGACATCTTGGGCTTTACGGCAATGTATAATAGTCCATACTTTACCCGAGATTTGATGGCCCAAACTGGCATTTAAACACCAGCCAGAGACCCTTTTCTGGCGTAAAACGCCGGAACTGGCACCAGAACTGGAGTTAAACGCCCAAACTGGCATCCAAGCTGGCGTTTAACTCTAGAAAAGGCCTATGCACGTGTAAAGCTCAATGCTAAGCCCAAGCACGCACCAAGTGGGCCCCGGAAGTGGATTTTTGCAGTATCTGCACTTAGTTACTCAATTTCTATAATCCTTAGTGACTAGTTTAGTATAAATAGCACTTTTTACTATTGTATTAAGGAGTTTATGCCATATGTTACATTTGGGAGGCTGGCCATTCAGCCATGCCTAGACCTTTTTTTCTTATGTATTTTCCAACGGTGGAGTTTCTACACCTCATAGATTAAGGTGCGGAGCTCTGCTGTTCTTCATGAATTAATGCAAGTACTATTGTTTCTCTTTCAATTCACGCTTACTTCTTCTCCAAGATATACTCTCGTACTTAATTTAGTTAAGTCAGAATGAAGGGATGACCCGTGACAATCACCCACTATCTTCGTTACTCGCTTAGCCAAGATCCGCGTGCCTGACAACCACAAGCGGTCTACATGATGTTCAACGTAGTCATTGGACGACAACCAGAGTATAGTCTCTTGGGTCTCTGATCCACGGATTTGACTTACCTCTCCTGACAACAGAGCATTCAAATTCGTGAGATTAGAACCTTCGTGGTAGAGGCTAGAACCAATTGGCAGCATTCCTGAGATCCGGAAAGTCTAAACCTTGTCTGTGGTATTCCGAGTAGGATTTGGGACAGGATGACTGTGACGAGCTTCAAACTCATGAATGTTGGGCACAGTGACAGTGTGCAAAAGGATAGAGAGATCCTATTCTGACACAAGTGAGAACCGATAGATGATTAGCCGTGCGGTAGCTGTGCTTGGTATTTTTCATCCGAGACGAGAGATTCGACAGTTGATTAGCCGTACAGAAATCGTACTTGGACCATTTTCACTGAGAAGACGGATGGTAGCCATTGACAACGGTGATCCACCAACATACAGCTTGCCATGGAAGGGAGCACGCATGATTGGATGAAAACAATAGGAAAGCAGAGGTTTAGAAGCAACAAAGCATCTCCAAACGCTTATCTGAAATTTCCACCAATGAATTACATAAGTATCTTTATTTTATTTTATGTTTTATTTATCTTTTAGTTATCAAAACCTCATAACCATTTGAATCCGCCTGACTAAGATTTACAGGATGACCATAGCTTGCTTCAAGCCGGCAATCTCCGTGGGATCGACCCTTACTCGCGTAAGGTTTTATTACTTGGACGACCCAGTGCACTTACTGGTTAGTTGTGCGGAGTTGCAAAGGTGTGATTGCAATTTCGTGCACCAAGTTTTCGGCGCCGTTGCCGGGGATTGTTCGAGTTTGAACAACTGACGGTTCATCTTATTGCTTAGATTGGGTAATTTTATTTTATGTTTAACTTCAAATTGTTCTTGATGATTTTCTTTGTTTGATCTTTACATTTTCTTGTTTTGTGTCTTTTCTTATTTTTCTTGTGCATTTTCGAATTGTTAGTGTCCCTAGTACAAAAGTTCTTAAGTTTGGTGTCTTGCATGTCCTTCTTTTCTTAAAAATTTTCAAAAATATGTTCTTAATGTTCATCATGATCTTCAAAGTGTTCTTAGTGTTCATCTTGACATTCAAAGTGTTCTTGCATGCATTATTTGTTTTGATCTTAAATTTTTATGTTTTGTTTTATTTTGTTGTTTTTCTCTCTCCTCATTAGAAATTCAAAAGTAAAAAAAATATCTTTTCCTTATTCTTCTCATAATTTTCAAAATTTTGAGTTGACTTGGTCAAAAATTTTTAAAATTTAGTTGTTTCCGTTAGTCAAGTCAAAATTTCAATTTAAAAACTTTATCTTTTCAAATCTCTTTCAAAATCAATACTTTTTCATTTTTTTTATGATTTTTGAATTTCATTCTTAAAATTTTTCAAAATATTTTTCTTAATTTTATTTCATATTTTCGAAAATCCTTGCTAACAATTAATGTTTTGATTCAAAAATTTCAAGTTTGTTACTTTCTTGTTAAGAAAGGTTCAATCTCTAAATTCTAGAATCATATCTTTTAGTTTCTTGTTAGTCAAGTCATCAACTTTAATTTTAAAAATAAAATCTTTTTAATTTCTTTTCCAACTAACTACTTGACTTGTTTGTTTTAATTTCAAAAAGTTTACTATTTCTTATCTTTTTCAAAACTACCTAACTACTTTTTCAATTCTAATTTTCGAAAATCACTAACCACTTTTTAAAATTTTTTTAATTAACTAATTGTTTTAAATTCTAATTTTATTTTATTTCTTTTAATATTTTTGAAACTAACTTAATTAATTAAGTAAAAATAAAAATATTTTTCTTTACCCTCTTCTTAAAATTTGAATACTCTCTCTCATCTCTTTCTATTTATTTTATTTAATTACTAATACTTCTCTTCTACTTCGAACCCCTCTCTCTTCTCTTTGTTCGAATTACTCATCTCCTCTCTCTTTTCACTCTTCTATTCTTCTGTTCTTATACTCACATAAAGGAATCTCTATACTGTAACATAGAGAAATCCCATTCTCTCTTTGTTATCTTCTTTTTCATTTGAGCAGGAACAAGGATAAGGGAATTCTTGTTGAAGCTGATCTTGAACCTGAAAGGACTCTAAAAAGGAAGCTAAGAGAAGCTAAAGCACAACACTCCGGAGAGAACCTTACAGAAAATTTCAAAAAAGAAGCAGACATGGCAGTCGAACCCAACAACAATGCTAGAGATGCAAGGAAGATGTTTGGTGACTTTACTGCACCAACTTCCAACTTCTATGGAAGAAGCATCTCAATTCCTGCCATTGGAGAAAACAACTTTGAGCTTAAGCCTCAATTAGTTTCTCTAATGCAGCAGAATTGCAAGTTTCATGGACTTCCATTGGAAGATCCTCATCAGTTCTTAGCTAAATTCTTGCAAATCTGTGATACTGTTAAGACCAATGGGGTTGATCCCGAGGTCTACAGACTTATGCTTTTCCCCTTTGCTGTAAGAGACAGAGCTAGGATATGGTTGGACTCACAACCCAGAGAAAGCCTGAACTCTTGAGAAAAATTGGTCAATGCTTTCTTGGCTAAATTCTTTCCACCTCAAAAGATGAGCAAGCTTAGAGTGGAAGTCCAAACCTTCAGACAGAAGAAAGGTGAGTCCCTCTATGAAGCTTGGGAAAGATACAAGCAATTGATTAGAAGGTGTCCTTCTGACATACTTTCAGAATAGAGCATCTTATGTATATTCTATGATGGTCTATCTGAATTGTCCAAGATATTATTGGACCACTCTGCTGGTGGATCTCTTCATCTAAAGAAAACACCTGCAGAAGCCCAGAAACTCATTGAAATAGTTGTAAATAACCAGTTCATGTATACTTCTGAGAAAAATCCTGTGAATAATGGGATGACTCAAAAGAAAGGAGATCTTGAGATTGATACTCTGAATGCCATATTAGCTCAGAATAAAATATTAACTCAGCAAGTCAATATGATTTCTCAGAATCTGACTGGAATGCAAGCTGCATCCGGCAGTACTAAAGAAGCTTCCTCTGAAGGAGAAGCTTATGAACCCGAGAATCCTGCAATGGAAGAGGTGAATTACATGGGAGAATCCTATGGAAACACCTATAATCCTTCATGGAAAAATCATCCAAATTTCTCATGAAAGGATCAACAGAAGCCTCAACAAGGCTTCAATAATAATAATGGTGGGAGAATTCGGTTTGGAAATAGTAAGCCTTTTCCATCATCTTCTCAGCAACAGACAGAGAATTCTAAGCAGAGTCTCTCTGAATTAGCAACCATAGTCTCTGATCTATCTAAGACCACTCTCAGTTTTATGACTGAAACAAGGTCCTCCATCAGAAATTTGGAGGCACAAGTGGGTCAGCTGAGTAAAAGAGTTACTGAAACTCCTCCTAGTACTCTCCCAAGCAATACAGAAGAGAATCCAAAGAGAGAGTGCAAGGCCATCAATATATCCAAAGTGGCCGAACCTATAGAGGAGGAAGAGGCAGTGATTTCCAGTGAAGAAGACCTCAATGGACGTCCACTGACTACTAAGGAGTTCCCTAATGAGGAACCAAAGAAATATGAGGCTCATACAGAGACCATAGAGATTTCACTGAACTTACTATTGCCATTCATGAGCTCTGATGAGTATTCTTCCTCTGAAGAGGATGAAGATATTGTTGAAGAGCAAGTCCTCATGCCACTCTCTGTAATGGAGAAACTAGGGATCTTTGAAGTACAAGCTATAAGAATCTCACTAGAGATGGCAGACAAATCAATAAAACAGGCTTATGGACTTGTAGAAGATGTCTTAGTGATCCCTGCTGACTTCATAATCCTAGACACTGGGAAGGATGGGGATGAATCCATTATCCTTGGAAGGCCCTTCCTAGCCACAGCAAGGGTTGTGATTGATGTGGACAGAGGAGAGTTAGTCCTTCAATTGAATGAGGACTACCTTGTGTTTAAGGCTCAAGGATCTTCTTCTGTAACCATGGAGAGGAAGCATGAAAAGCTTCTCTCAATACAGAGTCAAGCAGAGCCCCAACATTCAAACTCTAAGTTTGGTGTTGGGAGGCCACCATCATGCCCTGAGTGTCTGTGAAGCTCTCTAAGAGCTCACTGTCAAGCTATTGACATTAAAGAAGCACTTATTGGGAGGCAACCCAATGTTATTTAATTATGTTTATTTTTTTGTAAACAATTGTTTTCCATTGCCATGTTATATTTTCTTTAGGTTGATGATCATGTGGAGTCACAAAAATAGCTGCAGAATTAAAGTGGAATAAAAAACAGCATCAAAAATAGCACACCCTGGAAGACAGGCTTACTGGCGTTTAAACGCCATTAAGGATAGCAGAATGGGCGTTTAACGCCCATGTAGGCAGCATTCTGGGCGTTCAGAAAAACGCCCAGTAAAGAAGGATTCCTGGCGTTTAATGCCAGCCAGGGTATCTGGCTGGGCGTTAAACGCCCAAAGAGGCAGTCAAGTGGGCGTTAAACGCCAGAATGGATAGCATTCTGGGCGTTTAACGCCAGGATAACTCAAGGGAGGTAATTTTGTTTCCAATTCGAATTTTTTCAATTTTTCATGTTTTAATTCATAATTTTTTGCATCAAACATATTTTAAATGTTCATCTTTCAATTTCTATTTTCAAAAATTAATAATCTTTTCAATTCTTTTTAATTATTTTTCAATTCTTTTCAATTCCTTCCAAAACATTTTCAAAACTTACATATCTTTTCAAATTATTTTCAACTCTTTCTAATTTTTCTTGTATACAGTAATAAGTTTTCAAAATTAATTGCATCATTCTTCTTCTACTCCCTTCTATCTTATTTTGCTCGAGGACGAGCAAAGCTTTTAGGTCTGGTGTGGAAAAGCTCAGCTTTTTTCTTTCTATAACCACTAATGGCACCTAAGGCCGGAGAAACCTCTAGGAAGAGGAAAGGGAAGGCAGTTGCTTCCAACTCCGAGTCATGGAAGATGGAGAGATTCATCTCAAAAGCCCATCACTAGAAAGAGGATGGAGCAAACAAGAGAGCCCACTCATGGACCTCAACAAGAGCATGAGGAAGTCCCCCATCAAGAACTCCATTGGTTCTTCAAGAGGAAGAAGAAGCCACCATCACTATGATGGACCCGTTCTTTAATCTCCTTGTTTATTTTCTTTTCTATTTTTGGTTTTTATGCTTTATGTTTTGTCTATATTTTTGTCTTTATTACATGATCATTAGTGTTTAGTGTCTATGTCTTAAAGCTATGAATGTTCCATGAATCCTTCACCTTTCTTAAATGAAAAATGTTTTCTGAAAAAGAAAAAGAAGTACATGAATTTCGAATTCTATCTTGAAAATAGTTTAATTATTTTGATGTGGTGGCAATACTTTTTGTTTTCTGAATGAATGCTTGAACAGTGCATATTTTTTATAGTGAAGTTTATGAATGTTAAAATTGTTGGCTCTTGAAAGAAGAATGAAAAAAGAGAAATGTTATTGATAATCTGAAAAATCATAAAATTGATTCTTGAAGCAAGAAAAAGCAGTGAAAAACACAAAGCTTGCGAAAAAAATGGCGAAAAATAAAGAAAAAAGAAAGAAAAAGAAAAAGCAAGCAGAAAAAACCAATAGCTCTTTAAACTAAAAGGCAAGGGTAAAAAGGATCCAAGGCTTTGAGCATTAATGGATAGGAGGGCCCAAAGGAATAAAATTCTGGCCTAAGCGGCTAAATCAAGCTGTCCCTAACCATGTGCTTGTGTCATGAAGGTCCAAGTGAAAAGCTTGAGACTGAGTGGTTAAAGTCATGATCCAAATAAAAAAAGAGTGTGCTTAAGAACTCTGGGCACCTCTAATTGGGGACTCTAGCAAAGCTGAGTCACAATCTGAAAAGGTTCACCCAGTTATGTGTCAGTGGCATTTATGTATCCGGTGGTAATACTGGAAAACAAAATGCTTAGGGTCACGGCCAAGACTCATAAAGTAGCTGTGTTCAAGAATCAACATACTAAACTAGGAGAATCAATAATACTATTTGAATTCTGAGTTCCTATGGATGCCAATCATTCTGAATTTCAAAGGATAAAGAGAGATGCCAAAACTGTTCAGAAGCAAAAAGCTACTAGTCCTGCTCATCTAATTAGAACTAAGCTTCATTGATATTTTGAAATTTATTGTATTTTCTCTTCTTTTTATCCTATTTTGTTTTAAGTTGCTTGGGGACAAGAAAATATTTAAGTTCGGTGTTGTGACGAGCGGATAATTTATACGCTTTTTGGTATTATTTTTAGGTAGTTTTTAGTATATTTTAGTTACTTTTTATTATATTTTTATTAGTTTTTATGCAAAAATCACATTTCTAGACTTTACTATGAGTTTGTGTATTTTTCTATAATTTCAGGTATTTTTTGGCTGAAATTGAGGGACTTGAGCAAAAGTCTGATTCAGAAGCTGAGAAAGGACTGCAGATGCTGTTGGATTCTGACCCTCCTGCACTCAAGTGGATTTTCTGGAGCTACAGAAGCCCAATTTTCCTGCTCTCAATTGCGTTAGAAAGTAGACATCTTGGGCTTTCCAGCAATGTATAATAGTCTATATTTTTCCTGAGATTTGATGGCTCAAACTGGCGTTTAAACGCTAGCCAGAGACCATTTTCTGGCGTAAAACGCTGGAACTGGCACCAGAACTGGAGTTAAATGCCCAAACTGGCATCCAAGCTGGCGTTTAACTCTAGAAAAGGCCTATGCACGTGTAAAGCTCAATGCTCAGACCAACCACACACCAATTAGGCCCCAGAAGTGGATTTCTGCACTATCTGTACTTAGTTACTCAATTTCTGTAATCCTTAGTGACTAGTTTAGTATAAATAGCACTTTTTACTATTGTATTGAGGAGTTTATGCCATATGTTACATTTGGGAGGCTGGCCATTCAGCCATACCTAGCCTTTTTTTTCTTATGTATTTTCCAACGGTAGAGTTTCTACACCTCATAGATTAAGGTGCGGAGCTCTGTTGTTCTTCACGAATTAATGCAAATACTATTGTTTCTCTTTCAATTCACGCTTACTTCTTCTCCAAGATATACTCTCGTACTTAATTTAGTTAAGTCAGAATGAAGGGGTGACCCATGACAATCAACCACTATCTTCGTTACTCGCTTAGCCAAGATCCGCGTGCCTGACAACCACAAGCGGTCTACATGATGTTCAACGTAGTCATTGGACGACAGCCAGAGTATAGTCTCTTGGGTCTCTGATCCACGGATTTGACTTGCCTCTCCTGACAATAGAGCATTCAAATCCGTGAGATTAGAACCTTCGTGGTAGAGGCTAGAACCAATTGGCAGCATTCCTGAGATCCGAAAAGTCTAAACCTTGTCTGTGGTATTCCGAGTAGGATCTGGGATGGGATGACTGTGACGAGCTTCAAACTCACGAATGTTGGGCACAGTGACAGTGTGCAAAAGGATAGAGAGATCCTATTCCGACACAAGTGAGAACCGACAGATGATTAGCCGTGCGGTAGCTGTGCCTGTTATTTTTCATCCGAGACAAGAGATCCGATAGTTGATTAGCCATACAGAAACTGTACTTGGACCATTTTCACTGAGAGGACGGATGGTAGCCATTGACAACGGTGATCCACCAACATACAGCTTGCCATGGAAGGGAGCACGCATGATTGGATGAAAACAATAGGAAAGCAGAGGTTCAAAAGCAACAAAGCAACTCCAAACGCTTATCTGAAATTCCCACCAATGAATTACATAAGTATCTTTATTTTATTTTATGTTTTATTTATCTTTTAATTATCAAAATCTCATAACCATTTGAATCCGCCTGACTAAGATTTACAAGATGACCATAGCTTGCTTCAAGCCGGCAATCTCCGTGGGATCGACCCTTACTCGCGTAAGGTTTTATTACTTGGACGACCCAGTGCACTTGCTGGTTAGTTGTGCGGAGTTACAAAAGTGTGATTGCAATTCCGTGCACCAATAGCCACTTGTTGAGAATTTAGAAATTGAAAATGCGTAGCCTTTGTTTGTTTTCGGCTATTTTATTTAGTTTTTGTTGCATTGCAACTATTTATAGATATGTCATTCTAGGAAACCTTAGGGATACATGGGCATTTAGAGATGTTGATCCAAATAGTGGCACTAAGGAACTATTGGAACATGTCTTTTGAAATTACAGATTGCTCAAAGATTTGGGAAGCTTCAAAAACAATGGTGGAAGCCTAGGAGAACAATTATATTAAGCAATTGGGATGCAGAGAACTTCGTAGGCATCATCTCTAGTTTGGAAAAGTCGAAACCCACACGTAGGACATGGACAATGTATCATCCCATCTGATGATGCATTGGCTAATGTGAAGTCCAAAAATCTATTCAAGCCGGCCCTGTATTCGTCACTACCTCGTGGCTTTGAGATCCAAATCTTATCTATATCTACTTTAATGAAATCATATAAACAAATGAATAAAAATTTACTAAGGTAATACAAATAGAAAATCTTTAAAAAAAATTTCAGGCAAAGTGTCAAAAGAAATCTTGGAAATTTATCGCAATTATGTAATAGGAGAGTAATAATATATTTTAATTCAATAAGTAATCCCAAAAAGAGAATGGGAGAATAAATTAGAAATGAAACATAGACAAGGGTATTTGTATCCCAGATAACAGATAGCATACGAATGGTATTAGGAAGGTTGCTTACTCATGGTAAAATTCTGCACTTTTAAAAAATTAGTAGAAGAAAGAATTTCTGGTTGCAAAGCCAAAAAATGAGATGGAAAAGATAAGCTTCCTTAAAAAATAAAAAGGGAAAGGAGGAACAGAAGTTACAGTTTAAAAATATAAAAAACAAAAATATAAATAAAATATCATAGTGCACAAGAAAACAACAAACCTTTGAATCTATTCCTGTCGTGAGTGTAATAAATTAAAAAATGCTTTGGTGAGTATCTTTAAAAGGTTATAAAGCTTCATACTTAAGTAGTGTCTCTGTATTTGTGATCAAAACCTAATTTGTTTGACTTAACGGGATGATGATATTGGTAAGTATCTTTGAATCTATTCCTAATCAATTAGATTTTCAGTCATAAAACCTGGCTAATCACACTTCTTCATTACGGAATATAAATTATATATACCTAAACAAAGTCAAAGCATAATTGGATTATCATGGATCTCTCCTGAACACAAATTAAACAAGCTCATACTATATGCTTTTAGGTTCCATGTAAGTTCATCGAGAAAAAGTGAGGTGGAAAAAGAAGGCTAATTAATGAAAATAATAAATCTCAATAAAATGGACAACCATAAATCTGGAAGGATAACTTATTAACAGCATAAAAATTTCTGTTAGATAAGAATAGTCACCAGCCAAGAAAATATAAGTACATGCACAATAACGCAATATTGCCAAGAATAAGATTTTAGAAGAGTTGGTCATTGACATGATGCAAACATATATTGCTAAGATCTCTAATCATTCCCAATAAGCGAACCAAGTTATAGTACAACCTAGAGAGTGCAAGTCCTAAAGCCAATTTATTATCAGATGAAGCAAGAAGTATCAGGCAGAGATAGAAAATGGTGTAATTTTCACGAAATCAAGTACCTGCGTCCTCTTTCTTGTACTCACGGAGGAGGGATTCCAAGTATTCTCTTCGGCCCTCAGCACTGTAATACATATAGGCAAAATAAAACTTCAGAGTTGATTCAAATTCTGTGATGAACTAACAACATCAAATGTACCACGTCAACCTTGTATTATTGTGAAAGAAACCAGCAGTAATGCTCTGATTAGCGACTCCCAGTTTGTGCTCAACAGAAGCTCTGACTTGTTCACCAACAGTTTGGACCTTTTTACACTAAATGTGAAATTAGATACTTTGGTAAACATGACCAGTTGGCACAATATAAATATAATTTCCACATTGGCACAAGCGTGGCCTTATTAGCATCAAAGACAATTAAATGATAAGTTCGTCGAAAAAATGCCTTAGACTAGAAGTATATCCTGGATTGTATGGTATGAAGATGCAGCAAAAAATATCCAGATAAAGATGCTTGTGATCCACGGTTAGGCTTGTACAGCAGATATGGGTACTTCCCATTCATGAATCTCACTAAAAGACCTGATTCCCATAATTGTCAGGCTATAAACTAAACTCTATTATCCAGCAGTCTTAACTGCATCTTTCCATTGATTATCTTATAAAGTTATACTTTTATGAAAAACAAATAGAATAAACTCCAAAGAAATAGACAACAAAATCAGTTTTAAATGGAATTATAACCATGACAATGTAAGCTTGTTGATTTAGTTAGCTAACTGAAAATGAAAGCTTATTGATGGTCATATATTTTGAAAATTATCCTGGAGCTGTATCTATGTATATTGGTATCTTATAAAAGAGCTAACTAACTATTTTCTAACTAAAATGAAACTTTAATGCTCTTCATATAGTTATATTATGAAGGAGCTAACTAACTATATGCTTTCCTTCTTATTGCTGACTTAACACTGTATATGATTGCTAAAAGAAAAAGATAAGACTAATGAAATAAACAGTGTGTGTCCTTATTTTCAATGATTACAAAAAGCTATTATATATCAACATCTTATTAAGAAATCTAAAAAATCCATCTAGATTTTATTTCTGCACACCTCTTGATCAGGATATTTGGCAACCACCATTCGTTTCTTACTGGACTAAACTTGACAAATCCAACATGAGCAGCTGCTGCTCAGCCAGCCATTCCAGTCTTAACATTCATGTATTCTGGCATTGCCATTATTTGCCACCACCACCATGAAACAAACTCTTACATGTCCAAGTCATTGAGAATACAACTTTGTAATCCTTTGTCACTTATCAGCACTACAAGTTCTTATCACATCTCTTATGATTCAGATGAAAAAAAACTGAGAACTTTGGATAGGTATAATATTCAAAATTCAAACAAGTCTTTTATGTCATTAATATTTGTTAATAGGATTCACTATTTTGGACTATGATTCTAAATATAATTGATATAATTGAATCATTGAACCCATAAAATTTCAACAGTAATCTCCTTTGCCTTTTCCTTTCCCCCCAACCCTCCAACCCCCCAAAACCCAAACCATTTCATAAAATTTATTTATGCCAAATTATTTCTTCTTTTTTTCTTCACCCTTTAGGGAACAGAAAGTTGTGTAGACCAAACTATATCCTTCTCAATGCACAATATCAACACAATATCTATATATGTCTCTGATCCCTGCTTCTAATTCGAAGAAAATCAATGCACAAAATATACATTATGTATTATTAGTCTGATTATACCGAATGCAAAAGTGCAAACTATGCAGAATAACATCTTGATTTTCAAAAAGGTGTTGTTTCCATACTTCACTTTAAGGAGGTTGGGATGTGAATTTGGTGCAAAGCTGGTGGCTTTAACGATGGGGTTTCTCTGGCTCCAATAAGTATTATCGAGGGACTGAAGAGCTATATACCATTTATTTTCTCCTTTTATCATGTTTGTTTCATGCTTTAACTTTATCACTATTTGTAACTCTTTCTTTTCGATGCAATATAGAGGATAACACAATAAAAGAAAGTAAAAAGTGTTTCATAACCAAGAAAATGACCCCTACACTTATATTACTTGTATTAGATTCTATCAATTTTCTTCCTCTTTCCATAGAATAACAGAGAACTGTTAAGAAAGGTAAATCAGGCAATAGAAAGTTGCATAAACCAAACCATATACAAGAAAGTTCTTCTATCTTTATTTATTTATATAAATTCTCATATATTTGATAACTGGATTACAGCTTCTATGGTTAGTTTGCATGCCCCTTTACAAGTGTTCAACTTTAATCTTTGGGAGAGATTTCTAAAAATTGTGTTCTATCTTATTCAGATGCTACTTAATTTTAAAAAATTAAAACGACAAAAAGGCATATGGTGGAAAGAGATAACAAGCGAAGAACAAGCAAGAACCTTGTAATCGAAGAGGGGTTTTGTACATACCAGAAGGCAAATCAACAAAGCTGATAGGCGATAGATGGACCCTCCGGCGACGGGAAGCGCGATGCAGCTGGTACTGGGACCGGAGGGGAATGGTGGCAAGGATTCACTTGCGGAAGGGTCGATGGATCGGATTTTGGGAATGGTCGACAGCAGGGGGAGAAGGGTGGATTGGTAGCCACGCGACTCAACGATGACAGAGTGGGGCACGGTGGAGCAGGGAAGAGGTTCGCGTGCTCTGCACTCTCCTTTGGCAGGTTCCTCGAATTCTTGATTGTGGATATTCTGAATTGAATTGGGGGTAAAATCATCACTAGATGGATTGGGGTTAGCAGCAGTCATACTGAGTTTGACACTAAATCAGAGGGATTCGGCGTCGGTAGGCTAATTTGGGATGGGATCGCAGCTATCCACCATGAATTGCTGCTGTTGGGGACATCGCAGGAAGTTTGCCGTAGGCATCCCCCGCTTCTGTTGTAGTGATTTAAGAGCAAAAGGGAGATGGTTAGTGGTTGAAAACACCATTCTAGGTTCATTGTAGTTGCATCATCAAGGTTTAAATGCAACGGTTGGCAAAGTCCCCAATTGATTGGATCTATGAGGATGTTTGGGTGTTTGAATGAGAATTCTGAATGCTTACCACCCGAGTAGAATTTTAAAGATCAATTAGAAGACGGGTGTAGAAACAAGATTTGGGATCCCGGAATATATGAGGATCAACTTTGGGAGTCCTCGGCTTGTTCGGAACTTCATCAAAGCTTGGTGCAATCAATTAGGAATTCTGGAGCATGTTGGAGATTCAAGCATTAATGGAAGTTCAAGGATGAGTTCAAGTATAAGCCGCCATGATAAGGAGCTCGCCAAATGTCCAACTTAAGGACTTTAGCTAAAAGTGTTAGGTGGGAGACACCCCACCATGGTAAACTCTTTCTGTTTTTTTTTTTCTTTTGTATATATTGATGAATAAGTTTAATTTCCATTTTAGTTTGGTTAGTTAAGTTTTCTTGATAGTTTAGCATGTCTAAATAAGGTTTGGTAGTGTTTTGGTAACCTTTTGGGTGTTTGGAATGCTTGGTTTGGTGAAAAAAATTTGAAATTTTTTTTGAAAAAAATAGAGCACCCACCATGCATACGCATGCTTTGCGTGTACACATGGCCCCAAAAGTTCACCGTATCATGCGTACGCATGCATCATGCATACACATGACACCAAAATAGCACTAAACTTGGTTTGTGCATGTACTGTGCGCACGCACAACCATTAAAAAAATTACAAGTCATGCATATGCATAAGCACCACTCGCATGCCCACTCATGCGGATGTGTACGCACGACCCTACTTTTCCCTTTTTCATTTCTTTTTTATACCTTCACTTCATTACCATTTACCATCTACCACCTACCACCATCTCCATTAATTAGTTAGTTAGTTTAATTCTCTGTTTTAGTAGATTAGCTGGTTAGGATAGGTCAGATTAGGTGAAAAGTGTTGGATTATTAATTTGATTTGTTGTTTTTTGCTACTGAATTATTCATTGTTGGATTGTGATTGCGGTTATAGTTTGTTTCTTGGTATTGAGTTTTGCATGCTTGATATTTGTGCATACCAAGTAGTTACAAAAATACCTTCAAGAATGTTGTTGGATTTTTAAATTGCATGTTGTAGCTAGCCACCATGTAATTTGAATTCAATATCTTTTATTAGGCAATTGTGTTTAATTGATGCATCTATTGCTAGGTGATACTTGTTTATTTTGGCTTTTTATTTACATCACCATGTAGATGCATTGAAATTGTGAAATTGTAAAACTGAATTGTAAGCTCACCTAGCGACATCATTTTAAAGTTTTCAAGCTATATGGAACATGCTTGCTATGTGATAGATTTCAACTTATATCTCTCTTCTACTAAGTTGCATAGCACCCATGTGCCCCACTTTATGTCAATTAGGCGATGCAAAAAAAAAATGAAAGTGTGTTATTGATTGATGTGTGAGTCCCATATTTTCTTTGGTTCATTAAATTCTCTTGCACATTGATGCAGGATAAATGCCGGTTAGGAAATTCACCAAAGGATTTTTCTTAATTCAATGTCGCAAAGTATACTCCCAACTGACGAAGTATCCCTAATCAAAGTTTACTAGAATGTCACAACAATCCAATCAATAACCGGGAGTAGAATCCCAGGTCGTTCTTCCAAGGACTTGCATTAGAATGCACATTGTTGGTTAGAAATTTTGGGATTTTTGGATTGCTTATATAAGAAGTAAAATGACAAGTATAGAAAAGTAACAATTAACTAACAATTAAAGTAAGATAACTAGAGATACCAAACAAGCATTATCTAACTAACAAGCATGCATCAAGATAACTACAACTAAAAGTGTGTAAGAATAAGAGTTATGAATTTAAAGTGAGAAAGCTAAGAAATCAAAACTAGTGAAAGTGAATGACAATCAATCAATATAAAGGTCTTGGCTAGGGGAAAAATTGGAGTTTCTATCCTCATTGTCATTACCAATTGTGACAGAAATTGTCTATTGCCTCTAACAATTGAAGGAAAGACAAGTGGATACAATTAACTTGAGTTCACAAGTCTTAGTCAATTCCTAGTGAAAGACTAGCTTTGGTGAAGTTCAAGCTAACAAGCAACTTCCAACACTCAATCAACCATAGGCTTTGAAAATTCAAGAGTTTCCAATACTCAACCCCAAAGTCAAGAGTAGAAATCTACTCCATAATCATAAAAGGCATTTTCACAAACACCTTGTGTGCACTAAAAGAAGACATTATAAAATTGATGAAATAAATCCAAATCAAAACTACCCACTAACAATAATTGCTAATAATGAACCAAATAACATCAATGAGCATGAAAGAAAGCTCAATGGATTAATAGGAATCAAAATCCAACAAGATTCAAAATAAAAACAAGTAAAATTGCAAGAATATTAAGTAGAATTGGAAAGTAGAAACTACAATTAAAATAACAAGAAATGAAATTAGAAAGGATCTAATTCAAAGATTCAAATGAAAATGAACAAGAACACTAAAACCTTAGAGAGAAGTGAGAGTTTCTTTCTCTAGAAATCAAAATTATCTCCAAACTAAGCTAATGGAATATGTATCCTCCATCTTCCTTCACTCCCAGCCTCTAATCTCTAGACTGGGCTCGAAACTGGGCCAGAAATCAGCCTGAAATCGCCCCCAGCGTGTTCCCTTAAGTGAGGAACGTAACGCTTGTCACGCCTATGCGTCAGCCAAGCGTACGCGTCGTCGAACTTTTCACAAGGTCACGTGTATGCATCGGTGGACGATGCTCCTGGTCATGCGCACGCGTCAGCCACGCATATGCGTCGGGACCAGCTTCTCAAATCTTTAATTTCTTGTTTTCCTTCCACTTTTGCATGCTTCCTTTCTATCCTGTAACCCATCCTTCCCTATAAACCCTGTAATCACTTAACACATGAATCACAGCATCGAATGACAATAAGAGAGGATTAAAAGCAATTTTAAGGCCTAGGAAGCATGTTTTGATTCTTAAGTACAAATTAGAAAGGATTTATAAAACCATGCAATTTATATGAATAAGTGTGAAAATAGTTGACAAAATCCACTCAATTCAATCTAAAATAAACCATAAATAGTGGTTTATCAATCTTCGGACACTTAAACATTAGCATGTCCTCATGCTAAGCTCAAGAAAAGCCATAAAGGGGTGAAGAGGAATGGTAGGATTTATTAAATGCAACCTATCTATATAAATACAACTGCATGCTAAATGCTTCTACCTACTTGGTTAAAAGTAAATCAATCTCCAAGAACATATTTGAACAAGTAGGGCTAAGATAATATGATGATTCATGAATTCCACTAATTCAAATATCAAAATGAAGTTCAAATAGACTTGCAAGAAGAAATCTTATGAAAGCCGAGAACAAAAAATTGAGCATCGAACCCTCACCGGAAGTTTTGCACTCTAATCTCTCTAGTGTTTGAGGATCGATTCTCTCGGTTCTCTACTAATCTTGCTTTCTAAGGCTTGCTCTTCTTCTACCAATTAACATATATTCAATGCACGAATACACATATCAAGAGGTCTTTTCATGGGTTGTAACGGAGTTAGGGTCAATGTAGGAATGTATTTGGCCAAGTGGACTAAAATTTGAATCCTTGATTAACCTAAACTTTCCACCTAACCTAAGACAATCCATGTAATCAAAATACAAAATCTAACTACCCATTAACTATCTTTTCCACATATTCATGCATCCTAAATTCCAGTACAATATATATGCATTGCTACCACCATTTACTTTGGGGCATTTTGTCCCCTTTTTATTTCTTTCTTTTTTTTTTCTCTTTTTCTTTTTTCTTCTTTTTGCTTTCTTTCTTTTTATTTTTTCTTTTCTTTTCTTTTTTTTTTATTTTTATATATGGTAGAGAATATATATACACAAGAGATTAATGCATATGATTAAAGTATTGAATACATGAACATGTGCCCAAACTATTTTTCACATTTTAACAAGAAATATAAAATATCCAATTCCCAAACCAAACGTTCATAAACCCAATTTTTCCACACTTAAATCATGCACACTCTCACTAGTCTAAGCTAATCAAAGATTCAAATTAAGGACATTCATTATTTTCTGCTTAGAGTTAGTGATGTGCTAAAGTAAAGAACAAATGGGGTTAAATAGGCTCAACATTGGTTTGCAAAGGATTGATAACAAGGGTAAGGCCATTTTGGTATGTGAGGTTTAGTGAAACGAAGGCCTCAATCACATAAATGCATTCATACATCAAACAATGGAAATATAGAATAAAGCAAGACAAAGATCACAATCTTAGAGAGAACAACACACACCAAAATAAAATATTGGTTGATAAGATGCAACCAATCAAATAGGCTCAAAATCTCACTAGGCTTGTGTATTCTAGCTCTAAAACCATGTTCCAAAATTAATTCCTTTAAGCAAGTTCAACAAAAATTTTTAATTCAAATTAGTGGAATGCCCTAAAACAGTTTCTTGGAAAAAAAAGCATCACTCTAACCAAGTAGTCCTAACATAAAAATGGGTAGAATATATACAAACTCCAACTATCATGCAATCTATCATACAATGCAATAACTAACTAACAAAGAAGATTAAGAATTGGTGTTGGAAAAGGAAGTAGTTACCCACGGAAGTCGGTCCTCGACCTCGCCACACTTAAAGATTGCACCGTCCTTGGTGCATTCATAGATAAACAAGTGGGTTCGGAAATACCACTTTCAATGGCCTAAGGATGGTGTGACAGGGGTGCCTCCATGTCTACCTCTCGATTGCATTCTTTGCCATAAATCAAAGTGGACTCTGGGGTGTTGGTCTCTTCCAAAGGTTGGTAGATAGCTGAGGTGCTTGCGGTCATGTTGATGATGTTGCAATTTCCGGTTAGCTACCTTCCTAGGAGCTTGCTCCTTTCTCTCTTGGAGACCTTCCTAAAAAGGAGGAGAAGGGATAAACATTAAGCTAGGAGAGAAAGATATGAAATTAATAAAGTGCAAGTGAGAAAGAATCCCCAAATAAGAATAAGGTGTCTCACATACATGGTCGTGACAACATGTAAGTGAGAAATCAACTAAAACATTGAGGCATAACACTAGCACACGATGCATGAGTCAAGAAAGAACATAAGTATAAGCCAAGAAAAGAGCAACTCAAGCATCAACTCGATAAACATGAACTCATGCAAGAATAGTGAAGACAAGAGAGAAGTACTAACCCACACTAACTTCAAAACAAAGAAGCTTAAGAACAGAAGAATGTGGAGTTAGAGAGGATGAAACCACTAATTCATGCATGATGTTATAAGAATAGGAAGGTTAGAATGCACAAGGAATGCAAGTGGTGTGAAAAAGAAGCAATGAGTGAAGAAATAATATCAAAATTGGGGTAAAGTCTCATTGGTTCTTTTTCACAAACACTTGGTGTGCATGGTGGGAATCAACAAGCAAAATGATAAAACCAAGTATGTAGCACTCCCGAAGATGAAAAGCAACAATCATAGAATCATCAAACAAAACAAAACAAAGGAAGAGGCACCACAACAATCCATGAAATTCACAAAAATTTGAATGTGAACAAACCAACACCAATGCAAAAATAACAAGTTTAGAAAATAAGGATGAAGAACTAACTACAAATAGCAAAATTAAATTCAATTAATAAGAACAAAGGTGATCAAATACTATAATCAAAAGAAAATTAAAAAGTAAGAGAAGTTGAAAAGTAAAACCATGAAAAGAGGGAGAAAAGAAAATAGAGAAATGTAAGTAAGAAATGGAGAGATGTGAGAAGGAGAAGAAGAGAAAGAAGGGAGAAGAAAGAAAGAAAGAATAGAAGAAAGAGGATGAAATGAAAAGAGACAGGGCAGCGCGCCCTGTAAGTTGAATCGGCCCTGTAACACGTGCGCGTCATCCACGCGCACGCGTGGGAAGCAGAAAAGAAAAGGTGACGCGTACGCATAAGTCACGCGTACGCATGGAGACTTTTCGTGCTCTTTGCACAACACTCCTATGGTTCCAGCACAACTCTCTATTTTAGAACCATGCAGCAGCATCATTTCAGCATAAAAAATTCACAATTCATGAAACCAGTGCGACACGTATGTGTCGGTCAAGCACACATGTGGGTAGGAAAAAAATGGATGATGCGTACGCGTCAGCTATGCGTACGCATAGGGTTGGTTGTGCGTCTTGCACCCCACCCGCATAGTCCCAGCACAACTCTCTGTCTAGAACCAGGCAGCAGCAGCAGCATGCACGCACCATTCTCGTATGGTGATTTCGTGGAGGTCACACGTACGCCTGGGCCAGGCATACGCATGACAAGGACACTTTTTTTGACAAAAAAATCAAGGAAAAAGCAATCAAACACAATTTAGGCACCTACATAAGCAAAATACTACAAAAATTTAAACAACTAAGTGTGCCAAGTTAATCAAACTAGCATGATTGAAAATCTCATGAAACAATGATTATTCAAATATATCTACTCAAATTCAAGAAGTTCCTACTATATCCAATCAATATATCTGAACAAAAAGATGAGGAATAAGGTAAAAGAATATGTAACTAGGAAGATCATGGTGGGGTGTCTCCCACCTAGCACTTTTCCTTAACGTCTTTAAGTTGGACGGTCAATGAGTTCTTGTTATGGTGGTTTGAGATTCCACTCCCTCTTGAGTCTCCATCTATGTTTTATCTTCAAAGGTGCTGTGGGATCTCTAGTGAGGTCCAGCAATTCTTCAAGAACTTCTTCTTGTTGATCTTTATGATTCCGTATGGATGGCTCAACTCTTGAATTCCCACTGAAGTATCCCAACACATCATGGACTCCTCTCAGCTTTTCCTTGCACCATTCTTGGACTTCAAGTCCTGGTTTGGTCTCCTTCATGAGCTTGAGATCTCTGTTCCAACTGATGTCTAAGGCTTCACCATCTAACACTCCAAGAAGAACTTTAAACTGATAATCCGTTTCCAAGAGAGCATAGTGATGTGGGTCAATGAAGTTCATAGGTGCAATTGTCACCCACTCAATTTGCTCTTGGGGTGAATTTGTTCTCCTAGACTCATGCAAGAAAACCTTCATTGCTTGGTTGTTTACCACCTCCTTACCAACCATTTTTAGCTCTTCCTCCCCAACCTTCTCTAGGTCTTCCTCATTTCCTAGGTCAAAGATTGGAGATTGTGAAAATTCTACCTTAGTATCCGCTTCAAATCCAACGGGGAGAGATTCAACTTCCGGCTCAATTACTTCATCTCCCTCCAAAAAGGCACACTTAGATTGGAGAGAGAAAGGTTGCAACTCCTCATTAGAGTCTTCTTTCCCCACACTTAGACCTTTACTCATACTCATTTCATGAGGAGTCTCATGGTGGATCTCAACTATAACTCCATCAATCAAATCACACCAGAAGATAGAGCGATCCTCTGGTGGATGCGTCATAGTCTCATCCAAATTGAAGCTTACCATTCTACTATCAATCTCAAAAGAGTAAGTGCCCGAAAATGCATTAAGCTTAAACTTAGAAGTCTTCAAGAAAGGCCTTCCTAATAGAATGGATGATGGCTTCCCGAAGTCATTAGGAGGAATCTCAAGGATGTAAAAATCAATCGGGAAGGTTAATCCTTTGATGCTCACTAAGACATCCTCAGCAATACCGGCCACAGAAATAATGCTCTTGTCGGCTAAAACAAAACGAGCTGCCGACCTTTTCAATGGTGGAAGGTCCAACTCATTGTTAACAGACAAAGGCATAATACTTACACAAAGCACCAAGATCACACATACAATCCACAAATTCAACATCATCTATAGTGCAAGATACTAAGCAAGGACCAGGATCACTACATTTCTCTGGTACAACACCCATCAAAGCAGAAATTGAGCTACCCAAAAAAATAGTTTCTAATTCATTAATCTTTTCCTTGTTCATGCACAAATCTTTTAGAAACTTAGCATACTTAGGAACTTAGCGAATAGCATCAAAAAGGGAAATGGCTACCTCAACCTTTTTGAAGATATCCACCATCTTGGGATCTAGCTCCACTTGCTTTTTGGTCCTCTTTGCTAAAGCTGGGAAGGGAATTGGCATGGCTTCCTTTAAAGCATCTTCCTCCTTGGGACCACTTTTTCTTGCTTGAGCGACTTCCTCTTCAACAACTTCTTGAACTTCTTCCTCATCTTCTGCATCCTCCACTTCAACAACATCATCATCTAAAGAAGTCTCATTTACCCTTGATTCCTTAGGACTTCTCTCTTGTAGTATGATGCCGGACCTCAAAGAGATATCATTGAGACTACCCTTTAGGTTGGGTAATGGTTGAGAGGAAAGTGCACTTGAGTTTGAGGGTTGAGAGGGGTTTTGAATTTGGTTGGATGGTGGAGTTAACCGGGATATGGAATTGGCAAAGGAGGCCATAGTGGCCTCTTGTCTCCTTAGAAACTCCCTTTGCTCTTGAAGGAAATTGCGGAAGCTATCATCCATGGAGGCTTGGTTGGAGGAAGAAAAAGGGTAAATGATTTGTGGGATTTGAGGTTGTGTAATTTGAGGCACTTGAGCTTGTCTTTGGTGTGGAGGTTGATATCTTTGGCCTTGGTTTTATGGTTGGAATGATTGGTTTTGTTGGTTGTGGTATGGTTGAAAGTTATTGTTCTCTCTTTAATTTGTACCATCTCTCCATCCTTGGTTTGAGTTCTCTTGCCAACCTTGGTTTTGCCACCCTTAGTTATAATTACCCCCTTATTGATAAGGGCCTTGATTGGAATGGTTGAAGTAAGCATTGTGGTGGCCGCCAAGGTATTGTCTCCTTGGAGTTGTGGACATTCATCGGTATAATGAGAGTTGCAAGCACAAATTCCACATACTCTTTGTGGAGCTACCATTTGGTATTGTTGTTGTGGAGGAGGTTGTTGTTGATTAAAATGGATTTGCTTAAGAATAGTGGTCATCTCCCCTAAGGTCTTAGTGAGGGCAAACTCATTAGAGAAAACTTCATTGATGGCCCTTGGATGATTGTTTCTTTGCCTTGCATGTTGGGTAGATTCGGCTAGATCGGCAATAAGTTGCCAAGCTTCCTCCGCCGTTTTGTACTTCGTTAAAGAGCTATTACTCGAAGCATCCAAAAGGATCTTATCTTGAGGCTTCATGCCTTGGCAAAAGTAACTAATCAACACCAAATCTTCAATCATGTGATGAGGGCATGAATCAAGGAGCTTCCTAAAGCGCTCTTAATACTCATAAAGAGTTTCCGAGTCACCTTGAATGATACATGATATCTCTTTTCTCAACCTATCCCTCACCTCCGGAGAGAAGAATTTGTCTAAGAATTCCATTCGAAGCAAATCCCAATTGGTGATAACATCATCGGGTAGGGTATAAAACCACTCCTTTGCCCTTCCCTCAAGAGAGAATGGGAAGGCAAACACCCAAATAGCAATTTCATCAGAGCCTTCTCGCCTTGTGGTTGAGCAAACACCTTGAAAGTTCCTAGGATGTCTAATAGGGTCTTGAGCGGATAGACCATGGAACTTGGGAAGTAGATTGATCAAGGTGGTCTTTAGCTCAAAATTAGCATTCAAGTCCGGATAACGCACTTGAAGCGGTTGGAGAGTGAAGTCCGGAGCACCCGCCTCCTTGAGTGTAATTTTTCTTGGGGCGGCTATGGTATTGGTACCTAAGTTAATAGAAGAGATATCAGTAGAGCCAATAGAAGAGTAAATGGTTTCCCCTTCAAATGACGCTTCGAAAAAGGTTGATGAATTAGCGGAAGCCGCTTCACCACCCTTAAAAGCTAATCGGCGGCGAGCTTGCCTAAGAGGTGATAAAGTTCTTTCAATTTCTGGATCAAATATGGCTAAGCTCGGATCTGGTAGTGAATGCGTCATTTAAGAAAAGAAATATAGAACTCGTGACAATAAGCTATGCTAGAATAAAATGATTACTAATTACTACAACTATAACTTCTAACTAAAGACTATACTAGCAAACAATCAACAAAAAGAGTAGCTATTCACATATAGACATATTCACACTAGCTAACAATATAACACCATTACAAGTCCCTGGCAACAGCGTCAAAACTTGATGCAGGATGAATGCCGGTTAGGAAATTCACCAAAGGATTTTTCTCAATTCAATGTCCCAAAGTATAGTCCCAACCGACGAAGTATCCCTAATCAAAGTCTACTAGAATGTCACAACAATCCAATCAATAACCGGGAGTAGAATCCCAGGTCGTTCTTCCAAGGACTTGCATTAGAATGCACATTATTGGATAGAAATTTTGGGATTTTTGGATTGCTTATGTAAGAAGTAAAATGACAAGTATAGAAAAGTAAAAATAAACTAACAATTAAAGTAAGATAACTAGAAATACCAAACAAGCATTATCTAACTAACAAGCATGCATCAAGATAATTACAACTAAAAGCACGTAAGAATAAGAGTTATGAATTTAAAGTGAGAAAGATAAGAAATCAAAACTAGTGAAAGTGAATGACAATCAATCAATATAAAGGTCTTGGCTAGCGGTGAGAATTAGAGTTCCTATCCTCATTGTCATTACCAATTGTGACAGAATTTGTCTATTGCTTCCACTTAGTTATCCTCTAACAATTGAAGGAAAGTCAAGTGGGTACAATTAGCTTGAGTTCACAAGTCCTAGTCAATTCCAAGTGAAAGACTAGCTTTGGTGAAGTTCAAGCTAACAAGCAACTTCCAACACTCAATCAACCATAGGCTTTGACAATTCAAGAGTTTCCAATACTCAACCCCAAAGCCAAGAGTAGAAATCTACTCCATAATCATAAAAGGTATTTTCACAAACACCTTGTGTGCACTAAAAGAAGACATTATAAAATTGATGTAATAATCCCAAATCAAAACTACCCACTAACAATAATTGCTAATAATGAACCAAACAACATCAATGAGCATGAAAGAAAGCTCAATGGATTAATAGGAATCAAAATCCAACAAGATTCAAAATAAAAACAAGTAAAATTGCAAGAATATTAACTAGAATTGGAAAGTAGAAACTACAATTAAAATAACAAGAAATGAAATTAGAAAGGATCTAATTCAAAGATTCAAATGAAAATGAACAAGAACACTAAAACCTTAGAGAGAAGTAAGAGTTTCTCTCTCTAGAAATCAAAATTATATCCAAACTAAGCTAATGGAATGTGTATCCTCCATCCCCCTTCACTCCCAGCCTCTAATCTCCAAACTGGGCTCAAAATTGGGCCAGAAATCAGCCTAAAATCGCCCCAACGTGTTCCCTTAAGTGAGGCACGTGACGCTTGTCACGCCTATGCGTCAGCCAAGCGTACGCGTCGTCGAACTTTTCACAAGGTCACGTGTATGCGTCGGTGGATGATGCTCATGGTCACGCGCACGCGTCAGCCACGCGTATGCGTCGGAACCAGCTTCTCAGATCTTTAATTTCTTGTTTTTCTTCTACTTTTGCATGCTTCCTTTCCATCCTGTAACCCATCCTGCCCTATAAACCCTGTAATCACTTAACACATGAATCACGGCATCGAATGACAATAAGAAAGGACTAAAAGCAATTTTAAGGCCTAGGAAGCATGTTTTGATTCTTAAGTACAAATTAGGAAGGATTTACAAAACCATGCAATTTATATGAATAAGTGTGAAAATTGTTGACAAAATCCACTCAATTCAGTGTAAAATAAACCATAAAATTGTGGTTTATCATACATCAACCAATTTTCATTCATTATTCATTTCACAATTACTTGATTCTTGCTTGAGTGCTTTTATGCTCCTTTATTACTTGTTTATTTGTCTTAACCTACAAGTTTCCTTTAAGGTATCTCAAGCACACTAAAATAAGTGAAGTGCATACGTCTTTTGTGTAATTGTGACAGAGCTTTCAATGCTAGTATGTGTGTTCTAAACCATGCGTAAATTAGAACTCACGCACTATTTTTCTTAATGTTACAAACTTTTTATCTCACTTCATTTAGTGATTATTACCTCATTCCAATGATATATGCTTCTTTGTCTTCAAGTTTACTCCTCTTACTATAGTTTGTTTTATATTCTTCAGGATGAGTCACCATTAGCAACAAGGGAAGCAAAAGAAAGAACATGCAACAGCCAAGTGATCCACCAGCTGAAGGTGGCGATTCTTGTAGTCACCGTACCCCCTTCCTCTTCTTTGAATGCACGAAGGACTGTGCAAACTTTAAGTGTGGGGAGGTTGTTCAACCAATTGGCCAATCTTGGGTGAAAAATTCTAATCCAAACACTTTTACATTTTACTTTTTCTGCTATTACTATATCTTTTAGAATTCTTAGTTGCATTGTCTTGGTTTGTATATATTTTAGAGCTTTAATTGCATCTTTCTTATTGATGCCCTGGTAGATTCTGCTCCACTGTATAGATACCATTTCTTTATGGACGCATACTAGGGATACAACCAAATTTTGATGTATAAGTCAGACCAGGAGAAGACCTCCTTCATCACTTCAAAAGCCAACTATTGTTATATGGTCATGTCTTTTGGATTAAAAAATGCTGGAGCCACCTATCAACGACTAATGAATAAGGTGTTTTTATCTCACCTAGGTAAGATGATGGAGGTCTACGTCGATGACATGCTTGTCAAAACCAAGGAAGACATTACCTTTTGTCTGACTTAATTGAAGTATTTAACACAATAAGAAACTATGGGATGAGTCTAAATCCCTTAAAATGTACCTTCGCAGTGGAAGCCGAGAAGTTCTTAGGCTTTATGCTCACCCAAAGGGTATTGAAGCCAACCCGGACAAATGCAAGGTAATATTGGAGATGAAAAGCCCGACTTGTCTCAAAAAAGTCCAACAATTAAATAGAAGGTTGGCAGCCTTATCCATTGGTATGCGAAATTGCTACTCGGGTTGTGAATTGTTGTTCGAAATTGATTCCCTGGCAATGGCACCAAAAACGGATGCACAGGACCATGGTCTAAACATATCTTTACAACTTCGCATAACTAACCAGCAAGTGCACTGGGTCGTCCAAGTAATACCTTACGTGAGTAAGGGTTGAATCCCACGGAGATTGTTGGTATGAAGCAAGCTATGGTCACCTTGTAAATCTCAGTCAGGCGGATATAAAACAGTAATGGGTTTTCGAAAATAAATAATAGAATAGGAATAGAAATACTTATGTAATTCATTGGTGAGAATTTCAGATAAGCGAATAGAGATGCTTTCGTTCCTTTGAACCTCTGCTTTCCTGCTATCTTCATCCAGTCAGTCTTACTCCTTTCCATGGCTGGCTTTATGTGATACATCACCACTGTCAATGGCTACTTTCGGTCATTTCTCGGGAAAATGATCCAATGCCCTGTCACGGCACGGCTAATCGTCTGGAGGCATCACCCTTGTTAATGGCTTCATCTTATCCTCTCAATGAAAATGGTCAACGCACCCTGTCACGGCACGGCTATTCATCTGTCGGTTCTCGATCATGCTGGAATAGGATTTACTATCCTTTTGCATCTGTCACTATGCCCAGCAATCGCGAGTTTGAAGCTCGTCACAGTCATTCAATCATTGAATCCTACTTGGAATACCACAGACAAGGTTTAGACTTTCCGGATTCTCTTGAATGCCGCCATCATTCTAGCTTACACCACGAAGATTCCGATTAAGAGATCTAAGAGATACTCATTCAGTCGAAGGTAGAACGGAAGTGGTTGTCAGGCACGCGTTTATAGGGAATGATGATGATTGTCACATTCATCACATTCAGGTTGAAGAGCGAATGAATATCTTAGAAGCGAAATAAGATGAATTGAATAGAAAACAGTAGTACTTTGCATTAATCTTTGAGGAACAACAGAGCTCCACACCTTAATCTATGGAGTGTAGAAACTCTACCGTGAAAATACATAAGTGATAATGGAGTTCATTGGTCTCGGCCCCAGAGGGGAACCGGAGTAACCAAGACTACGAATACAATGATAAAAAGTTCTATTTATAATAAACTAGTCACTAGGGTTTACAGAAGTAAGTAATTGATGCATAAATCCACTTCCGGGGCCCACTTGGTGTGTGCTTGGGCTGAGCTTTAACTTTCCATGTGCAGAGGCCATTTGTGGAGTTGAACGCCAGGTTTTGATCCATTTCTGGCGTTCAACTCTGGTTTTTGATCCCTTTCTGGCGCTGGACGCCAGAATTGGGCAGAGAGCTGGCGTTGAACGCCAGTTTGTGTAATCTATTCTTGGGCAAAGTATGGACTATTATATATTTCTGGAAAGCTCTGGATGTCTACTTTCCAACGAAATTGGAAGAGCACCATTTCGAGTTCTGTAGCTCCAAAAAATCCACTTTGAGTGGAGGGAGGTCAGAATCCAACAGCATCAGCAGTCCTTCTTCAACCTCTGAATCTGATTTTTGCTCAAGTCCCTCAATTTCAGCCAGAAAATACCTGAAATCACAGAAAAACACACAAACTCATAGTAAAGTCCAGAAATGTGATCATGAATGGAAAGAGAGATGATGAGGTAGGTGGGGATCCTGTGGGGTCCACAGATCCTGAGATGATCCTGTCGGGTCCACAGATCCTGAGGTGTCAAGGAATTTTTACATCCCTGCACCAATTTAGGCATGTAAAATGCCCTTGCACACAACTCTGGGCGTTCAGCGCCAGGTTGGTGCCCATTTTGGGCGTTCAACGCCCATTTGTTGCCATTTCTGGCGTTGAACGCCAGAACCATGCTTGTTCTGGGCGTTCAGCGCCAGGATGCTGCCCATTTTGGGCGTTCAGCGCCAGAACCATGCTCTGTTCTTGCGTTGAACGCCAGACAGATGCTCTTCCAGGGTGTGATTTTTCTTCTGCTGTTTTTGATTCCGTTTTTGATTTTTTTTGTTTATTTTGTGACTCCACATGATCATGAACCTACAAAGATATATAACTAAGAAAAAATAGAGTTAGATAAAAATTGGGTTGCCTCCTAACAAGCGCTTCTTTAATGTCAATAGCTTGACAGTGGGCTCTCATGGAGCCTCACAGATGTTCAGAGCATTGTTGAGACTCTCCAACACCAAACTTAGGGTTTGGATATGGGAGTTCAACACCAAACTTAGAGTTTGACTGTGGGGGCTTTGTTTGACTCTGCTTTGAGAGAAGCTTTTTATGCTTCCTCTTCATGGATGCAGAGAGAGATCCTTGAGTTGTAAACACAAGGTTGTCCTCATTCAATTGAAGGATTAATTCTCCTCTGTCCACATCAATCACAGCTCTTGCTGTGGCTAGGAAAGGTCTTCCTAGGCTTCTTCCACCATTATTAAAGCCTTGTTGAGGCTTTTGATCCTTCCATGAGAAATTTGGATGATTTCTCCATGATGAGTTATAGGTGTTTCCATAAGGTTCACCTAAGTAATTCACCTTTGCTATTGCAGGGTTCTCAGGATCATAAGCTTCTTCTTCATAAGAAGCCTTTTGAGTACTGTTGGATGCAGCTTGCACTCCATTCAGACTCTGAGAGATCATATTGACTTGCTGAGTCAATATTTTGTTCTGAGCCAATATGGCATTCAGAGTATCAATTTCAAGAACTCCCTTCTTCATAGGCGTCCCATTATTCACAGGATTCCTTTCAGAGGTGTACATGAACTGGTTATTTGCAACCATGTCAATGAGTTCTTGAACTTCTGCAGGCATTTTCTTTAGGTGAATGGATCCACCTGCAGAGGTATCCAATGACATCTTAGATAACTCAGACAGACCATCATAGGATATATCCAGGATGGTCCATTCTGAAAGCATGTCAGAATGACACTTTTTGGTCAACTGTTTGTATCTTTCCCAAGCTTCATAGAGGGATTTACCTTTTTTCTGTTTGAAGGTCTGAACATCCACTCTAAGCTTGCTCAGCTTTTGAGGAGGAAAGAACTTGGCTAAGAAAGCCGTGACCAGCTTATCCCAAGAGTTCAGGCTGTCTCTGGGTTGAGAGTCCAACCAGATTCTAGCTCTGTCTCTTACAGCAAATGGGAAAAGCATGAGCCTGTAGACTTCAGGATCTACTCCATTAGTCTTAACAGTATCACATATCTGCAAGAATTCAGTTAAGAACTGAAAAGGATCTTCAGATGGAAGTCCATGAAACTTGCAGTTCTGCTGCATCAGAGAATCTAATTGAGGTTTCAGCTCAAAGTTGTTTGCTCCAATGGCAGGAATGGAGATGCTTCTTCCATGTAACTTGGAATTAGGTGCAGTAAAGTCACCAAGCATCCTCCTTGCATTATTATTATTTTCAGCTGCCATCTCCTCTTCCTGTTCGAAAATTTCTGACAGGTGCTTGCTGGTTTGTTGTAATTCAGCTTCTCTTAGTTTTCTCTTCAGAGTCCTTTCAGGTTCTGGATCTGCTTCAACAAGAATATTCTTGTCCTTGCTCCTGCTCATATGACAAAGAAGAGGGCACAGAAAAATAATGATAATAGAGATCCTCTCTTTTTTTTTCTTTTTTTTTCGTGAGTGAGGGAGAGATGTTAGTAGATGAATAAACAAATAGAATAAGATGATAGAGGGAGAGGATTTTCGAAAATTATTTTTGAAAAAGAGTTAGTGATTTTTGAAAATAGTTTTTGAAAAAGGTTAGTAGTTTTTCGAAAATTCAAATAAAAAATAAAATAATTAGTTTAAAAAGAAATTTTGAAAAAGAGGGAAGATATTTTCGAAAATTAGAGAGAGAGTTAGTTAGGTAGTTTTGAAAAAGGTAGGAAACAAACAAAAAGTTAGTTAGTTAGTTGAAACAAATTTGAAAATCAATTTTGAAAAGATAAGAAGTTAGGGAGTTAGAAAAGATATTTTGAAATCAAATTTTTGAAAAAGATAAGATAAGAAGATATTTTTGAAATTAGTTTTTGAAAAAGATTTGATTTTTAAAATCACAATTAATGACTTGATTCACAAGAAATCACAAGATATGATTCTAGAACTCAAAGTTTGAATCTTTCTTAACAAGCAAGTAACAAACTTGAAATTTTTGAATCAAAACATTAATTGTTATTGTTATTTTCGAAAATTTGATATAAAAATAAGAAAAAGATTTTTGAAAAATATTTTTGAAATTTTCGAAAATAACTAGGAAAACTGAAAAAGATTTTATTTTTGAAAAAGGTTTTGAAAAAGATAATATTTTTAAATTGAAAATTTGATTTGACTCATAAAAACAACTAGATTTTAAAAATTTTTGAAAAAGTCAAATCTAACTTTCGAAATTATGAGAGAAAAGAGGGAAAGATATTTTTTTTATTTTTGAATTTTTATGATGAGAGAGAAAAACAAGAAAAATGATGTAATGCATGAGGATTTTAGATCAAAACATGTGATGCATGCAAGAATGCTATGAATGTCAAGATGAACACCAAGAATACTATGAAGATCATGATGAACACCAAGAACATATTTTTGAAAAATTTTTAATGCAAAGAAAACATGCAAGACACCAAACTTAGAATTCTTTAATGCTTAGACACTAAGAATTCAAGAATGCATATGAAAAACAAGAAAAGGCACAAAACATGCAAATGCAAAGATCAAACAAGAAGACTTACCAATAACAACTTGAAGATCATGAAGAACACTATGAATGCATGAAAATTTTCGAAAAATGCAAGATGCACATGCAATTGACACCAAACTTATAACATGACTCAAGACTCAAACAAGAAACACAAAAAATATTTTTGATTTTTATGATTTTCTATTTTTTTTTTGTATTTTCTTTTAATTTTTTCGAAAATCATTTTAAAAAAAATAAGGATTCAAAATTTTTAATATGAATTCCAGGAATCTTATACTCTAAAGCTCCAATCAAAGGGTCAGGCATGGCTTAATAGCCAGCCAAGCTTTAGTATGTAACTCAGACATGACATGCCTGACATACCCTATCCAGAAGGATTGGGCATGACTCCACTGAGGTGATTAGTTGAAGGCCAATCCCAAAGCAGTTTGGGTATGGCTTTACAGCCAAATAGGCTTCAACATGCTTCATGAAACACTAGAATTCATTCTTAAAATTTTTGAAGCCATAGAATAATTTATTTTTGAAAACATTAGTTTTATTATATATTTTTTTTTCGAAAACAAAAGAAAAATTTTTGAAAGATTTTTGAAAAATTTTTGAAAACAAAACAAAGAGAAAATTACCTAATCTGAGCAACAAGATGAACCGTCAGTTGTCCAAACTCAAACAATCCCCGGCAACGGCGCCAAAAACTTTGTATGCGAAATTGCTACTCGGGTTGTGAATTGTTGTTCGAAATTGATTCCCTGGCAATGACACCAAAAACGGATGCACAGGACCATGGTCTAAACATATGTTCACAACTTCGCATAACTAACCAGCAAGTGCACTGGGTCGTCCAAGTAATACCTTACGTGAGTAAGGGTCGAATCCCACGGAGATTGTTGGTATGAAGCAAGCTATGGTCACCTTGTAAATCTCAGTCAGGTGGTTTACAGAAGTAAGTAATTGATGCATAAATCCACTTCCGGGGCCCACTTGGTGTCTGCTTGGGCTGAGCTTTAACTTTCCACGTGCAGAGGCCATTTGTGGAGTTGAACGCCAGGTTTTGATCCATTTCTGGCGTTCAACTCTGGTTTTTGATCCCTTTCTGGCGCTGGACGCCAGAATTGGGCAGAGAGCTGGCGTTGAACGCCAGTTTGTGTCGTCTATTCTTGGGCAAAGTATGGACTATTATACATTTCTGGAAAGCTCTGGATGTCTACTTTCCAACGCAATTGGAAGCGCGGCATTTCGAGTTCTATAGCTCCAGAAAATCCACTTTGAGTGCAGGGAGGTCAAAATCCAACAGCATCAGCAGTCCTTCTTCAACCTCTGAATCTGATTTTTGCTCAAGTCCCTCAATTTCAGCCAAAAAATACCTGAAATCACAGAAAAACACACAAACTCATAATAAAGTCCAGAAATGTGAATTTAACATAAAAACTAATGAAAACATCCCTAAAAGTAACTAGATCCTACCAAAAATATACTAAAAACAATGCCAAAAAGCGTATAAATTATCCGCTCATCATCCATATTCTTGGCAGGATCAACTTTGAAGTTTTTCACCTGTTCTCAATACTCAATAAAGGGAGCTGATTTGACTGGACTCCAAAATGTGAACAAGCCTTTCAAGACTTCAAAAAAATTCTAAGTCAATTAGCAAAATATGAGAACGGATAATAACCAATCTATTTTGTTAGTAAGGCTTTACAGGAGGTAGAGCTAAACTATCAAAAGATAGAAACGTTTTCATATGCCCTTTTTATCACTTTCAGAAAGCTCCGACCTTATTTCCAAGCACATACCATAAAGGTCCGAACTAACCAGTCTATGAAGCACATCTTACAAAAAATGGATACTGTAGGCCGGATGCTACAATGGGCAAGAGAGCTATCCGAGTTCGACTTAAGGTATGAAAGTCGGACAACAATCAAATTTCAATCTTTAGCCGACTTTGTGGCCAAATACGTTGAAGCTCATGGAAGTCTTGCAGTCTAACACTTATATTTAGACAGATCATCCAACAAAGCTGGAAGTAGAGCAGGAGTTATTCTGAAAAACGAAAAAAAGAACTTGGATAGAACTTTCATTGAAATTCGAGTTTCCAACTTCTAATAATCAAACTAAGTACGAAGCCTTACTTGCTGGCTTTAGGCTAGCCAAAGAAGTCGGGGTAGTAAAGTTAATTGTGTTTAGTGATTCTCAAGTTAATGGGACTTATCATGCTAAAAATCCCAACATGAAGAAATACTTAGAAGAAACACGGGAATATTTAGCTCAATTTTCGAAAGTAGAAATCCGACATATTGCTTGGGAATCAAATATCCGAGCTGATGTCCTTTCCAAGTTGGTGAGCACCAAGCCAGGGGGCAACAATAAAAGCTTGATCCAGGAAACTCTCTACACACCATCAGTAACTAAGGAAGTCAACAAGTCGGGAATAATGACCATATCCAATCTAAATTTAGAGTGGATGACTCCCATTATCGAATATCTCAAGTTCGATATCATCTCTAAAGAAGAAAAGGAAGCAAAGAGGTTCATAAGGAAAGCACAAAACAACACCTCGGTTCACAACGTCCTCTATAGAAGAGGAATATCCATACCTCTACTAAAATGTAGCCCGGCCTCCAAAACTAATAAAGTTCTAGAGAAAGTCCACAGCGGCATATGCGAAAACCACCTAGGAGCATGGTCACTTGCTAAAAAAGTAATTCGAGCCGGCTTCTTTTGGCCAACCTTGCAAAGGGAGGCAGTCGACTTCATTAAAAAATGACCGTCTTGCCAAAAGCATTCTAACTTCCACGTGGCACCTCCAGAAGAGCTCATTAGCATCACTTCACCTTGGCCTTTTGCAAAATGGGGTTTAGCCCTCCTCGGGCCATTTCCACAGGTACCCAGACAAGTAAAGTACCTCATGGTGGGTATTGATTATTTTACTAAGTGAATCGAGACAAAACTTTTGGCAACCATCACAGCTCAAAGAAGTTGGAGGTTCCTCTACAAGAATATTGTCACCTGGTTTGGAATTCCACACTCCATCAGCAGGGATAATAGAACTCAGTTCACCGACTCAACTTTCAGAAGCTTGGTGGCAACCCTTAAGATTAAGCACTGGTGCACGAAATTGTGATGTCCAGGTTCAAACAATCCCTGGCAACGTGAGCAACTTGGTACGCGCAATCGTGATTACACTTTGATTATGTAAAATTCATGGCTCTTTCTTTTCCTGGCAATGGCGCCAAGAACATGGTGCCAATACCATGGTTCACAACTTCGATACAACTAACCAGCAAGTGCACTGGGTCGTCCAAGTAATACCTTACGTGAGTAAAGGTCGAATCCCACAGAGATTGTTGGTATGAAGCAAGCTATGGTCACCTTGCAAATCTCAGTCAGGCAGATATAAATTGATAAGGATGTTTTCGAATAATAAATAATAGAATAGGGATAGAGGTACTTATGTAAATCATTGATAGGAATTTAAGATAAGCGAATGGAGATGCTTTTCGTTCCTCTGAACCTCTGCTTTCTTGCTATCTTCATCCAATCAGTCTTACTCCTTTCCATGGCTGGCTTTATGCAAGGGCATCACCGTTGTCAGTGGCTACATCCCCTCCTCTCAGTGAATAATATGCTCACGCACCCTGTCACGGCACGGCCATTCATCTGTCGGTTCTCGATCATGCTGGAATAGGATTCACCCTTCTTTTGCGTCTGTCACTAACGCCCAACAATCGCGAGTTTGAAGCTCGTCACAGTCATTCAATCATTGAATCCTACTCGGAATACCACAGACAAGGTTTAGACCTTCCGTCAAAAAGACTAGTAAAAGGTCCTATTTATAATAAACTAGCTACTAGGGTTTACATGAGTAAGTAATTGATACATAAATCCACTTCCTGGGCCCACTTGGTGTGTGCTTGGGCTGGGCTTGAGTGTTTGCACGTGTAGAGGTCCTTCTTGGAGTTGAACGCCAGTTTTTGTGCCAGTTTGGGCGTTCAACTCTGGTTTTGGCTCCTTTTCTGGCGCTGGACGCCAGGTTTGGGTAGAAAGCTGGCGTTGAATACCAGTTTACATCGTCTATGCTTGGCCAAAGTATGGACGATTATACATTGCTGGAAAGCCCTGGATGTCTACTTTCCAACGCAATTAGAAGCGCACCATTTTGAGTTCTGTAGCTCCAGA
>NC_029794.2:7263681-7264957 GCF_000816755.2 Arachis ipaensis | reverse complement strand
ATTTTGAATTAAAATATTTTTCATTTAAGAGAGGTGATGGATTCATAGGACATTCATAACTTTAAGACAAAGTTACTACTACTAATGATCATGTAATGAAGACACAAACATAGATAAGCATATAGCATAGAAAACGAAAAACAGAGAAAGCAAGAACAAGGAATGAATCCACCTTAGTGATGGTGGCATTTCCTTCTTGAGGAACCAATGATGTCCTTGAGCTCTTCTATGTCTCTTCCTTGTCTTTGTTGCTCCTCCTTCATTGCTTTTAGATCTTCTCTGATTTCATGAAGGATGATGGAGTGCTCTTGATGTTCCACCCTTAGTTGCTTCCAATAATTGTGTGGAAGAAAATGTATCCCCTGAGGTATCTCAGGGATCTCTTGATTTGCAGTCAGATGTTCTACCACTGAGCTATAGACCCTTGATGGAAGCTTTTGTCTTCCCTTTCCTCTTTCTAGAGGTTTCTCTGGCCTTAGGTGCCATCAATGGTTATGGAAAAAACAAAAAAGCTATGCTTTTACCACACCAAACTTAGAATTTTGCTCGCCCTCGAGCAATAGAAGAAAGAAGAGATGAAGAAGAAGAAGAAATGGAGGAGAGGGAGAAGGTGATATGTTTCGGCCAAGAAGTGTGTAGAGGGGTGTGTTGTGTGAATTTGATGAAGATAGGTGGAGTTTATGAGGTAGGTTTATGGGGAAGAGTAGATGGATGTGAGTGGTGAATGAAAAACAGAAGGGATGGTCCTGAATGGAGATGATCCTGTGGTGTCCACAGATCTTGAGGTGATCCTGTGGTGTCCACAGATCCGTAGGTGTCAAGGATTTACATCCCTGCACCCATTAGGCATGTAAAATGCCCTTGCACACAATTCTGGGCGTTCAGCGCCAGGTTGGTGCCCATTTTGGGCGTTCAACGCCCATTTGTTGCCATTTCTGGCGTTGAACGCCAGAACCATGCTTGTTCTGGGCGTTCAGCACCAGGATGCTGCCCATTTTGGGCGTTCAGCGCCAGAACCATGCTCTGTTCTGGCGTTGAACGCCAGGCAGATGCTTCCTCCAGGGTGTGATTTTTCTTCTGCTGTTTTTGATTCCATTTTCAATTTTTATATTTATTTTGTCACTCCACATGATCATGAACCTATAAAGACATATAAATAAGAAAAATATAGTTAGATAAAAAAAAATTGGGTTGCCTCCCAACAAGCGCTTCTTTAATGTCAATAGCTTGACAGTGGGCTCTCATGGAGCCTCACAGATGTGCAGAGCTTTGTTGA
>NC_029794.2:7254321-7263631 GCF_000816755.2 Arachis ipaensis | reverse complement strand
TGTCAATATTTTGTTCTGAGCCAATATGGCATTCAGAGTATCAACTTCAAGAACTCCTTTCTTCATAGGCGTCCCATTATTCACAAGATTCCTTTCAGAAGTGTACATGAACTGGTTATTAGCAACCATGTCAATGAGTTGAAAAGACACAAAACAAAAAATCATCAAGATCAAACAAGAAGACTTACCAAGAACAACTTGAAGATCATGATGAACACTATGAATGCATGGAAATTTTTGAAAAAATGCAAGATGCATATGCAAGTGACACCAAACTTATGATATGACTCAAGACTCAAACAAGAAACACAAAATATTTTTTTTATGATTTTCTAATTTTTTTGGATTTTTTTCGAAAATTATATGAAAAAGAAGAAATTAGGATTCCAAAATTTTTAATATGAATTCCAGGAATCTTGCATTCTTAGTCTAAAGCTTCAATCCAGGAATTAGACATGACTCACTAGCCAGCCAAGCTTTCAATGAAAAGCTCCGGTCCAAAACACTAGATATGGCCAATGGCCAGCCAAGCTTTTAGCATGTAATTCAGACATGACATGCCTGACATACCCTACAGTCGTATAAGAGCTGATGGTTGGAAGCCTCAGTCCAAAAGAATTTAGACATGGCTTTACAGCCAGCCAGGCTTCACATGCTTCATAAAACACTAGAATTCATTCTTTAAAAATTTTGAATAAATTTTTGAAAACATTTTTATTATTATTTTTTTTTCGAAAACAGATGAGAAAATTTTTTGAAAGATTTTTGAAAAATTTTTGAAAAGAAAACAAAAAAGAAAATTACCTAATCTGAGCAACAAGATGAACCGTCAGTTGTCCAAACTCAAACAATCCCCGGCAACGGTGCCAAAAACTTGGTGCATGAAATTGTGATGTCCAGGTTCAAACAATCCCTGGCAACGTGAGCAACTTGGTACGCGCAATCGTGATTACACTTTGATTATGTAAAATTCATGGCTCTTTCTTTCCCTGGCAATGGCGCCAAGAACATGGTGCCAATACCATGGTTCACAACTTCGATACAACTAACCAGCAAGTGCACTGGGTCGTCCAAGTAATACCTTACGTGACTAAGGGTCGAATCCCACGGAGATTGTTGGTATGAAGCAAGCTATGGTCACCTTGCAAATCTCAGTCAGGCAGATATAAATTGATAAGGATGTTTTCGAATAATAAATAATAGAATAGGGATAGAGGTACTTATGTAAATCATTGATAGGAATTTCAAATAAGCGAATGGAGATGCTTTTCGTTCCTCTGAACCTCTGCTTTCTTGCTATCTTCATCCAATCAGTCTTACTCCTTTCCATGGCTGGCTTTATGCAAGGGCATCACCGTTGTCAGTGGCTACATCCCCTCCTCTCAGTGAATAATATGCTCACGCACCCTGTCACGGCACAGCCATTCATCTGTCGGTTCTCGATCATGCTGGAATAGGATTCACCCTCCTTTTGCGTCTGTCACTAACGCCCAACAATCGCGAGTTTGAAGCTCGTCACAGTCATTCAATCATTAAATCCTACTCGGAATACCACAGACAAGGTTTAGACTTTCTGGATTCTCTTGAATGCCGCCATCATTCTAGCGTACGCCACGAAGATTCTGATTAAGAGATCTAAGAGATATTCATTCTAGCTTAATTCATGTAGAACAGAAGTGTTTGTCAGACACGCGTTCATAAGGGAGAAGGATGACGAGCGTCACACATAATCATCAGCCAAAGTATGGACTATTATACATTGCTGAAAAGCCCTGGATGTCTACTTTCCAACGCAATTGGAAGAGCGCCATTTTGAGTTCTGTAGCTCCAGAAAATCCACTTTGAGTGCAGGGAGGTCAGAATCCAACAGCATCAGCAGTCCTTCTTCAACCTCTGAATCTGATTTCTACTCAAGTCCCTCAATTTCAGCCAGAAAATACCTGAAATCACAGAAAAACACACAAACTCATAGTAAAGTCCAGAAATGTGAATTTAACATAAAAACTAATGAAAACATCCCTAAAAGTAACTAGATCCTACTAAAAACATACTAAAAACAATGCCAAAAAGCGTATAAATTATCCGCTCATCAAGCACCAGGTCACGTTGGTTGAACACCCCAAGCAAATGGACAAGTAGAAGCTACGAATAAAGTCGTGTTGGCCGGGTTAAAACGCCGACTATAAGATGCAAAGGGAGCATGGGTAGATGAGCTTCCTCAAGTCTTGTGGGCATATCGGACAATCCCTCACTTAACAATAGGGGAATCTCCTTTTTGACTTGCTTACAGCATAGAGGCCATGATACCTATAGAAGTCAATAAAGAATTTCCAAAGATTAGATTCTATGATGAGGTAAGAAATATTCAAGCTTAAAAGGAAGAACTTGACCTCTTTCCAAAAGTCTAAGAACAAGCTCGGATAAAGGAAGAAGCCTTGAAGCAAAGAATGGCCTTAAGGTATAACAAGAGGGTCGTTAAAATAAGCTTTGCCACGAACGACCTCATATTGATCCGAAATGACATCAGAACACAAAAGTCGGGTGAAAGAAAGTCGGTTACAAACTAAAAAGGACCTTATAAGATCACGGAGGTTATAGAAAAAGGGTTACTACAAAGTGTCTGACCTGAAGGGGAACAAGCTTCCAAGGTCGTGGCACGCATATAACTTAAAACGCTACTATAGTTAGAATGTGCACCTTGCTCCCTGGTGTGTACTCTTTTTCTCGACTTCATGGTTTTCTCTCGAGAAGGGTTTTCCTGAAGGGTGTTTTAATGAGGCACCATAGCAAGGCTAAGGGTAAATGAAAAACTCTTAGTAACAAAGCTTATGTAAATAATTTTTTCTTATTAATGAAAATTCATCTTCTCAGAAAGTTTTCCATTTCAAACGCACTAATTTAAGCTCGAAAAACCACAAAAATCATTGCCCGACCTATATGATCGGTAAGATGAAGTGACGAGGTACAAATTAGTGTAAGAAGTTATATAAGCAGATTGTGGTCCAACCTCATTCGAAACTTAAGAGTAAAAAAGGGGTGGATCTAAAACAAATTGCAAAAGTAACTTGTTAAAACAAACTACTTAAAGTCGGAATAAAACTAAGGGAAGTACATAATCCCGATTATACAAAAAGATCAATAAGGGACCGACTTACTTCAACCGACATCTTTAGCAACTTAAAAAAAATTATCATTAAAAGCTATCAAGTGAGTTAGGTTTTTTTTTCACAAAAAGCTAAAGAAACAGCCACGCCAAGCAACGTTAAAGCAACATTATCCATACTAAACTACCTCATACCAAAAAAGTGGGAAAAAGTTTTTAAGAATAACAAAATAAAAATGAAATTATTCCAAACTACAAATATTACAAAGCCAAATTGTTCGTAAAGACCCACAAGAAGGATGTGTTCACTGGAAGTCATGTCTTCGGGTTGTGCAGAAGAGGTTGGAAGAATTTCTAGCTGAGAAAGAGCAAGCTCATCGTCCACTTGAGGAGCTCCCTTAGCTAGGACTTCAGAAGCCTTCGGGTCGGGCATAGGAGTGTCTTCCTCCTCCTCAGGCACAGTGATTATCTTCCCATTCACCACAACGTTGTCAGAACTAATGAGCGAGAGGTCCTCCTCGGGAGCTATAACTCGGAACTGAGCCTTCAAATTTTCAACTAACTCATCCATTCCTTCAACTATAGTCGCCTCCATCTCCACATATTTCTCCCTAGACTTTACAACCTCATCCACCAGATCAAGCTTTTCCCCAAAGACTCTAGTGTAACTCTCTTCAGCCTTCTTTTTTAAGCCCTCTGCCATAGCTAAGGCAGCCTCAGATTGTTTTATCCTCTCTCAAGCCTTGCCAAGGTCAGAAATAAGTGACTCTTTCTCACCCTCCAACTCCTTTTTGATTCCCTTAAGGACGCCACTTCAGCTTGTAGATCAGTCAAAGTACGCTGAATGACACCAAGGGGAGTCTTCTCCAACTCTCTCAATAAAGCTGCAGACACCCTGGCCGTCCGAATTCCACCTCGGGCAAGTACATGAAGATGGACTTTTACAAAAATATCATCCATGCTAATAAAGCTACTAGGAAGGATGTGTTTCTGATGAGTCCATATTTTATGATATATTTTGGTTTGATTTGAGTGGATTTCATCATAAACCCACATTTATTCACCTAAATAGCATGCTTTTGAGATTTCTTCCTAAATTGTGCTTGAAAGTGAAAACATACTCTTTTGTGCTTAATTTAGTAAATTTTATTCACTTTAATCCCATTTGGTGCCTTGACATATTTGTTAAGTGATTTTTAGGTTTCCAAGGTAAATATGGGTTGAAGAAGTGAGGAAAAGAGCATGCAAAAGGGAAGAATTCAAGAAATGAAGGATTTGGAAGGCTGCCAGCCCTGACCTCTCTGTACTAAATTCGTCATAACTTGACCTACAGAGGTCCAAATGAGGCGGTTCCAGCGGCATTGGAAAGTTAACGTTTGAGACTTCAAAATGATATGCAATTTGCTATAGTGGACATAAGTCTAAGTATGCGTAAGCACAGGTACTTGTGCGTACGCACAAGTCAGGATTTAGCATGTGTGCGAACGCACACATCTATTTGTGCGTCCGCACAGGTCCCTGCACGTGACCTCATTAATTACAACTCGCTGACACCGATTTCTGGACCCCCAAAATCCAATCCAACTCATTTTTTGAAGCTATTTAAGGCCAAATTGAAGAAGGATGAAGGGGGGCAATTAGGTTTAGTTTTTATGATGTTTTATCTTAGTTTCTAGAGAGAGAAGCTCCCCCCTCTCTCTAGAATTAGGGTTCTTTAGTTTAATTTCTTGTAATTTCTACTTTTAATTCTTGTTTCTATTTACTTTTCCTTGTCATTTATTGTTATTGCTTCTTGTTCTTCCTCATTTCTCTTGTTATTTTCTTTATTTTGTCAATTTATGTTTTATAAAACTCTTGTTACATTTTACTTTCAACTAATGCAAATTTATGTTTCCATGTCATTTATTACTTTCTTTAGTTGTTATTGTTATTTTCTTGCTTTGGTAGCTTTAGAATTTATTTTAATGCATTTTAATATTATTTTATTCTCATACACATCAAGTGTTTGATAAAATGCTTGGCTTAGTTTTTACTTAGTTTTTCTTCACTCTTGGCTTGGAATTGTTGACTTTGGTGTTCCTTGAGTCATTGATGTCCATTCTTGTTTGATATATTAGAGTAGTTAGTTGATTTGGTCTCCCTTCACTCTATGTGACCCCTTAGTGTTGACATAGGACTTAGGGATTGAAATTAACTATGCCTATTTGACTTATCTTCGATGTAAGGTTGACTAAGTAGGATTAACTCTTCATAATCATCATGTGTTTGTGGTCAATGTCTAGGATAGATAACCTTAGCTCTCAATTACTTGCCAAGATATTTTCTTGCATTTGAAGTTTCCTTTCCTTGCATATAATTGCTTTGACTTTTATTGCTTTGATGTTTAATTTCTTGCACGTTTAATTCCTTGGTTGAGAAATTGGATGTTTGGGTGGAATTGAGTTGTGGATGTCCATTCCGCATTGTGTGAGAATAGTTAATTGGTTTGGTTTTCATTGACACTAGTCTTTCACTAAGTAATTAGTGAGTTGACTAGGACTTATGGATTGAGATCAATTACGTCTTTTGACTAATTCTCAAGGAGGATTGATTGATTTGGATTGATTCCACACAATTACCATGTTTGTGGTCCACAACTAGGATAGGAAACCTAGATTACTCACTTCTTGCCAAGTGTCCTTTAATTGCTTTCTTTTCAATTCCTTGCATGCTTGTTTCAATTCTCGCTATTTACATCTCTTGCTCTCTTGCATTCACAATTCCCCATGATCTCTCTCATAGCCAATAATTATACATTTCATTGCAACTCCTAGGGAAGATGACCCGGGAGCTAAACACTCTCGGTTTATATTTTGTATTGGATTTATTATTTGATCTTGGGAATCAATTGTTGGTCTAGACTATACCTTCAACGATGGAATTCTATTTTGTGAAAATCTAGACTAACAATAGTTCTCTTATCAAATTTGGCGCCGTTGCCGGAGAGTTGCAATAGTGTATGTTTTTGGCTATTGTAAATATGTGAATATGTGAATAGTTTGTTTTTGGTTGATTGTACATATGTTGCTTGCTTATTTTTGGTTATTGTAAATATGTTAATATATAAATAGCTTGCTTTTTGGTTGTCTTTGTTAATGGTTAGGATTGGGATTCCGGAGGACAATGCAAATTCTAGCATTGGTGGAAAAGTCAAGCACAAGCCACCATAGCAAAGGCTCTCCCAATTGTCTAACTTAAAGACATTACATAAAAGTGTTTGGTAGCATTGTTCTAACTTTTCTCTTTTGTATATATTTTTTACTTATTTGCTTTTTGTTATGCTTGGTTAGCTTAGAAATAGTTTAATTTTGAGTTAGTTGAGTTAATTTTGGTTTGGATCATGAATTTATGGGTTCTTGCATGTTTTGGTGTTGAGTTTTGATTGAGCTAAGGCTTGGTACCTTAGATTTTTTGAAGAAAATTTTTTGGGAAAAACAGGGCATGTGCGTGCGCACGCACACAACAACAAAAATTCACCTTCTGTGCGTACGCACCCAGCTGTGCGTACGCACAGATGCCTTTATGCCCTTTGTTTGCAATGTCAGCACGCCTTGTGCGAATGTATTCCCCTATTTTCTGTGACCTGTGCGCGCGCACACATGCTCTTTTTCGCACTCTTTGTGCGAACGCACAGACGTGTGCGCCCGCATGCCAACTTTCTTCCCTTCTGGTGGGAGCGTTGGCACAGCCTGTGCATCTGAACCCTTGCCCCTTATGCTCTTGTGCATGCACACGGACTTGTGTGTGCGCGCACACATGATCCTTTCCTTAAAAAAAAAGAGTCTTTTGTGCGCTCGCACACTCTCCCTTTTTCACCTTGTGTGCGTATGCACACATCCCTGTGCGTACGCACGCCCCTGTTTTCTCACAACTACACTTCTTTTCTTCTCTTCTCTCTACTTCTTCTCTTCTTCTTTCTTTCACCTCTATCTTCTCTTGCTTTTACCCTCTTCTCTACTTGTTTACTTGGTTTCATTGCATCTCATTTTTGTTTTAGTAATTATATTAGTTTTAGTTTAAGTGTTTTTGATTAAATAAGTTGCAAGTATTTGCTTAATGTTGATTGGGTTGCTTCTTGATTGAAATTCATCAATACACTTATACTTTGCCTTCAATTACTATCACCTAATTAGATTGGCACATTTGCATTTTATTATATATTAGGTGAAACTTTTATGAGTGCACATGAAATTTAGTGAATTGAATTGAATCGCTTGTTCATCATGGTTTTTAAGTCAATATAATCACATCACAAGGTCCTTGTTTCTTGTTAATGCTTTGCATTTGTTTGAGTTGACTTGGCTTGATCCTATCAAGACTTGTCACTTTTTTGTAACAAACACCTTAGCCATGTGATTATTTGATTTTTCCTAAGGATCGATAAGTAATTCTCTTTTCATTATTGAATTGGTTATTACTTGTTGTGCTATTTTATTAATTTTTCTCTTTCACGTGCACAACTTTAATATCTAATAATTCTACATTCAGTTCACTCTTGTTGTAGTTGCCTAAGTTGCATGTGCTTGAATGACACTCATCTCTTAGTTGCATCTTAGGCCATTTAATTGAGGAACTTATTCTTACTTTTTGATTGTGTGGATGCCACATTAGCCGGCCGTTGTGTGTATCCCATACCACTATGCAAAATTCCTCAATTAGATGCTTATTTATTCTCTCCTTCACCCTTTTATGCTACTTGCCTTATGATTCCTAATTATACCTTATTGACTCTTTTTGAGGATGAGACAAATAAAGCATGGAGCCGGGAGAGGAGAAGGACACCGAGGATGGAGGTGCCAAGAATGCATTGAACTCGGTGATTTCCACATAACCCAAGCCCCTGATCCGCCAACCGAAGGTGAAGCTCTTGAGAGACATTCTCCTCGAATTTTGTTTGTGCACGGAGGACCGTGCAACGCTTAAGTGTGGGGGAGGATTCGCTATTTTGGGGTGTAAACTTTCTTTTCCCAAACACCTTGCACTTTATTTTTACTTTTTTTTAGTAGCTTTCCTGTATATATTTGAAGTGTTTTTTACTGTTGCATTGCATTTTCCTTTGGTATATATATCATAGCTTATATCTTGCTATTGCATGTTGCATTTTTGCATCTTTTCCTTAGTATATATTTTATAGATAGAAGTTGTGATTGGATGATGTGAATAGTATAATGCCTAGTCAATTTTGTCCTAATTGTTCATGTTAATTTTTGCTTGTTGAAAATTAGGAATAGAACTAGGAAAGATTTTGAAATTGCATCCATCACAACATACATACATACATACATACATACATATAGTAAATAAGTTTTGGTAAAACAACAAAGAATTTTCAAGAAATCTCTTTGTGGGCATTCCATTGATTAGATTTGAAAATTATTTTTGAACTTGCTTGAAGTATCTTTTTATGGAACATAGAAAAGAGCTTGAACAAATACCAAGTGAGATTTGAGCTTAAATTGTGTGGTTGCATATTTTCAATCACAATTTTTGTTCTTGTGTGTTATAAACTCCTTTTATAATTGTGATCTTAGATTTTCTTTAGTCTATATGTCCTATATTTGTTATTTTGAATTACATTTAGTATGATTGAGGCCATCTTTGTATAGCTCACTAACCCATATGGCCAACCCTTGCATCTATCTTTGTAAACCACTTTTTGAGCCTTTAATTCCCCTTTGTTCTCATTATAAGCACATCATTCACCCTAAGTGAAAAACTATTATGTCCATTAATTGTATCTTTGATTAGCTTAGGTTTGAGTGTGTTTGTTAATCAAGTGTAGGGGGAATTTGTGGGGAACATGGGTAGAAAGTTACTTTGGGTGTTCATTGAGAATATGTGAAAAAAATGGGTAAACACTCATGCATTCATTACTCAAAACATATGCATCTCTCTTATATGATAAAGAAAGAAAGTTTGATGTACATATGGTGCACGAATTATGAATCACACTTTTCACAACTCGTACCACTAACCAGCAAGTGCACTAGGTCGTCCAAGTAATACCTTACGTGAGTAAGGGTCGAATCCCACGGAGATTGTTGGTTGCTGGAATAGGATTCACCTTCCTTTTGCGTCTGTCACTAGGCCCAGCACTCGCGAGTTTGAAGCTCATCACAGTCATTCAATCCCTGAATCCTACTCGGAATACCACAGACAAGGTTTAGA
>NC_029794.2:7225252-7254220 GCF_000816755.2 Arachis ipaensis | reverse complement strand
GCAAGCTTTGTTCTTTGCTGCTTTTTCTTGCTTCAAGAATCATTTTTATAATTTTTCAGATTATCAATAACATGTCTCATGTTCATCATTCTTTCAAGAGCTAACATATTTAACAGTCTTAAACAACAAATTCAAAAGACATATGCACTGTTCAAGCATTCATTCAGAAGACAGAAAGCATTGCCACTACATTTAACTAATTAGAATTTCTCTTATTAAAACTCAAAATTTTATTGCCTCTTATTCAAAAGATCTACTATTTTATTCATGTTTGCTGATGATGAGAAAAATAAACTATAGCTTAATTGGAGATAAAATCAAAATAGATACTAATTACTACTGTATGACTCCTAAGGTAAACTTCTATAAGGATACTGTCACAAGGTTAAGGCAGAAATTGGAAATTAACAACCTTTATTCTGGGGGAACGGGGGTTCCTCTGATCCTTGGGGTGCTTGGTCCTGCAAGAGAAGACTTTTGGCGCTTCAATTCCTTTAAGTCACGCCCTTGCTCCTCTTGTTCTTTAAACATATAGGTCAGCATTTGATTGTGTTCCTTCTGTTCTTTTATTATTTGCTCCATAGCTTCCCGTATCTTAGTAACAGACGTCTCAAGATACTCCCAGTATTCAGATTGAGGGATCTCTGGGAGGAATTCCTTTTTGACCACGGTTCGATAGTCATAGAAGGCAGTTCCAGATAGTTTCTGCTTGTCAGTTTGCCACATATTAGCATAGAACTCCTGGACCATGTTCCTTCCCACTTTCGTTTCAGGATTAGCTAGGACTTCCCAGTTCCTGATTCGAATTTGCTCCTGGATCTCTGGATATTCATCTTCTTTCAGATCGAATCTAACTTCCGGGATCACTGATCTCAGACCCATTATTTTAAGATAATGGTCTGAATGTTCTTTAGATAAGAACTTCCCTTGATTCCAAAGTGGTTTTGGAACGCTCTCTTTCTTGCCTCTTGGAGTGGGTTGTTTTCCTTTAGGAGCCATGATCTTAGTGATCGCGAATAAACACACCAAACTTAGAGGTTTGCTTGTCCTCAAGCAGAAGAAAAGAAAGGAGAGGGATAGAAGGAGAGCTAGGGGCAATTGTTGATAGGAGAGGAGGGAGGCCGAACTCAAATTTATAAGGGGGAGGGTCTTTTTTCGAAAAAAAAAAGATAAAGATATGATAAAAAGATTTATTTGGAAAAGATAAGATAGAAGATATGATGAGAGAAGATATAGTTTAAAATTGAGAGGATATGCAAGATTTTTGAGAAAGATAGATTTAATTTTTGAAAAAGATAAAGTGGAGGTTTTGAAAAAGATATTGATGAGTTGAAAAAGATAGATTTGTAAAAAAAAAATTTTGAAAAGAGTTGGATTGAATTTGCAAAGATGCCTGGTGCTTATGGATTAAAATACATTTGATATTTTTAGTGGTAGGGTTTTTAGAAATTATGGAATTTAGAAATCAGGGTTCTTGACATGTTTATGTAAAATCATGCATTGAAACATAAAATTTGAAATTAGAATGGAAAAACGTGTGGAAAAAATGAATTTGGCTCCTCCCTGCCTTCCTGGCGTTTGAACGCCCAAACACTGCCTGTTTTGGGCGTTCAGCGCCCAAATGCTGCTCTCCTGGGCGTTCAACGCCCAGCTGCTGCCATTATTGGCGTTCAACGCCCAGTGGGTGTCCATTTCTGGCGTTGAACGCCCAGATTGTTACCATTACTGGCGTTTTCTTGCCAGTGAGCTCTTTTTCTCTGTTTTATGTGCCGAGGTCTTCTGTAAATGATTCCTCACCTTAGTGTCAGTGAACTAAAAATAAAAATAGGGCAAAATGCTTAGAGGATTGTTGCCCTATGGCTGGGTTGCCTCCCAACAAGCGCTTCTTTATTGTCTTTAGCTGGACCTTGCTGAGCTTTTAATCTAGCTTCAGCCTTGAGCATTCTTGCTCAATGTTGCCTTCAAGATAATGCTTGATTCTCTGTCCATTGACAATGAACTTCTTATCAGAATCAATATCTTGAAGCTCCACATAACCATATGGTGATACACTTGTAATCACGTATGGTCCCCTCCACCGGTCTCAAGAGAGGGGGAGGGCGTCCCTTCTACTGGCTCTATCCGGGACAGATGCTCAGCCAATTGGTTCTCTGTCCCTTTTCTGTCTCTTATTTCTATATCAAACTCTTGCAGAAGCAATACCTATCTGATGAGCCTGGGTTTTGAATCCTGCTTTGTGAGTAGATATTTAAGAGCAGCATGATCAGTATACACAATCACTTTTGATCCTACTAAGTATGATCTGAACTTGTCAATGGCGTAAACCACTGCAAGTAATTCTTTTTCTGTGGTTGTGTAATTTTTCTAGCATCATTTAGAACGCGACTGGCATAATAAATGACATGCAGAAGCTTGTCATGCCTCTGTCCCAATACTGCACCAATGGCATGATCACTGGCATCACACATTAGCTCAAATGGTAACGTCCAGTCTGGTGCAGAAATGACTGGTGCTGTGACCAGCTTAGCTTTCAGTGTTTCAAACGCCTACAGGCACTCTGTGTCAAACACAAATGGCGTGTCAGCAGCTAGCAGATTGCTTAGAGGTTTTGCGATTTTTGAAAAATCCTTTATAAACCTGGAAAAATGATCCTTTCTGGTGGCTGTATTGAGTCTTCTGTAGTCAATACACATGCGCCATCCTGTAACTGTTCTTGTAGGAACCAGTTCATTCTTTTCATTATGAATCACTGTCATGCCTCCCTTTTTTGGGACGACTTGGACAGGGCTCACCCAGGGGCTATCAGAAATAGGATAAATAATCCCAGCCTCTAGTAATTTGGTGACCTCTTTCTGCACCACTTCCTTCATGGCTGGATTTAGCCGCCTCTGTGGTTGAACCACTGGCTTGGCATTATCCTCCAATAGGATTTTGTGCATGCATCTAGCTAGGCTTATGCCCTTAAGGTCACCTATGGACCACCCAAGAGCTGTCTTGTGTGTCCTTAGCACCTGAATAAGTGCCTCCTCTTCCTGTGAATTTAAAGCAGAGCTTATGATCACTGGAAAAGTGTCACCTTCTCCCAGAAACGCATATTTCAAGAATGGTGGTAATGGCTTGAGCTCGGGTTTAGGAGGTTTCTCCTCTTCCAGAAGAAATTTCAGAGGCTCTTTCATGTCCTCTGAATCCTCTAAATCAGGCTGAACATCTTTAAAGATGTTTTCCAACTCTGATTCAAGACTCTCAGCCATGTTGATCTCTTCTACCAAAGAGTCAATAAGATAAACTTTCATGCAGTCTTTTGATGTGTCTGGATGTTGCATGGCTTTGACAACGTTCAGCTTGAACTCATCATCATTGACTCTCAGGGTTATTTCCCCCTGTTGGACGTCAATGAGGGATCGTCCAGTTGCTAGGAAGGGTCTTCCTAGAATGAGAGTAGCACTCTTGTGCTCCTCCATCTCCAGCACAACAAAGTTAGTGGGAAAGGCGAATGGCCCAACTCTGACAATCATGTCTTCAATCACGCCTGCTGGGTATTTAGTAGAACCATCAGCAAGTTGGAGACATATCCGGGTTGGTTTAACTTCTTCAGTTAAGCCAAGCTTTCTGATAGTGGATGCAGGTATTAGGTTGATGCTTGCCCCAAGATCGCATAAAGCTGTCTTGGTGCAATTATCTTCCAATATGCATGGTATTAGAAAGCTCCCGGGGTCTTTAAGCTTTTCAGGAAAGCTTTTCAGAATGACTGCACTGTATTCTTTAGTGAGGAGAACTCTTTCTGTTTCTCTCCAATCCTTCTTATGACTCAAGATCTCTTTCATGAACTTGGCATAAGAAGGTATTTGCTCAAGTGCCTCTGCAAATGGAATCTTTATTTCAAGAGTCCTGAGATAATCTGCAAAGCGAGCAAATTGCTTATCCTGCTCCTCTTTCCGGAGTTTTTGAGGATAAGGTATCTTGGCTTTATATTCTTCAACCTTAGTTGCTGCAGGTTTATTGCCTACAGAAGTGGTTGAAGAAGCCTTTTTAGAGGGGTTGTCATCAGCACTTGTGTGTGTCTGATCCCTCACTGGCAATTGAGTGCCAGAGTTCGAAGCTGGAGTGACGTGAGAAGCCAACTCCTTCTCTGTTCCTGGCATTTGAACGCCAGAATTGTGCCCATTTTGGGCGTTCAGCGCCAGATCCTGCCCATTTTGGGCGTTCAACGCCAGATCCTTGCCCATTTCTGGCGTTGAACGCCAGTCCTGCTTTGTTTCTGGCGTTGAACGCCAGTTTTGGCTATGGTCTGGGCGTTCAGCGCCAGCCTTCCACCAATTTTCTGGCGTTTTAGCGCCAGAATTATTTTTCCCTGGGCTCTTACTGTCCTCAGGTGAATTTTGGGTGGTTTGCTCATTTCTTAGCTTTTTGCTGCCTTGAGGTGGGGTATTTAATGTTTTTCCACTTCTTAGTTGAACTGCTTGGCATTCTTCTGCTATTTGCCTTGACAGCTGCTGCTTTGTTTGCTTAAACTGTTCGTCTATATGTATATTAGCCATCTTTGTCTCTTGTAACCTGTCTTTAAATTCAGCTAGCTGCTTTGTTAGAAAGTCCAATTGCTGATTGAATTCAGCAGCTTGTTTTACAGGACTGAGTTCAGCAGTTACTGTTTTAACCTCTTCTTTCATGGAAGGGTCACTGCTTAGGTACAGATGCTGATTCCTGGCAACTGTATCAATGAGCTCTTGAGCCTCTTCAATTGTCTTTCTCATGTGAATAGATCCACCAGCTGAGTAATCAAGAGACATCTGAGCTCCTTCTGCAAGCCCATAATAGAAATTTGGGAGGGGAAAAACACCAAGGAACACCAAACTTAAAAATTTTAAGATCAAGACACAAGGAAAACTTAAGAACACTTTGAAGATTCACAAGAACATGAGAACACAAAGGAAGAACACCAAACTTAAAATTTTTAGAAAACCAAAATAAATTTTCGAAAAACACAGAAAAATCAACAAGAAAACACCAAACTTAAAGTTTGGCACAGGATTTAATAGAAAAATTATTTTTTTTTTGAAAAAGATTTTAAAAAAAGAAAATAAGGATTCTAAGATTCTAACACAAAAATAAAAAGAGACTCTAAACAAAAAAAGAGAAATTTTTCCTAATCTAAGCAACAAAATAAACCGTTAGTTGTCCAAACTCGAACAATCCCCGGCAACGGCGCCAAAAACTTGGTGCACGAATTATGAATCACACTTTTCACAACTCGTACCACTAACCAGCAAGTGTACTGGGTCGTCCAAGTAATACCTTACGTGAGTAAGGGTCGAATCCCACGGAGATTGTTGGTTTGAAGCAATCTATGGTTATCTTGTAAATCTTAGTCAGGAAGTCAATTATGTTTATCAGTTGAATTGCGAATAACCAAGAGAGCATAAATTAAAGGTTACTTGTTATGCAGTAATGGAGAATATGTTGGAGTTTTGGAGATGCTTTGTCTTCTGAATCTCTGCTTTCCTCTGTCTTCTAATTCACGCACGCACGTCCTCCTATGGCAAGCTGTATGTAGGGGATCACCGTCGTCAATGGCTACATCCCATCCTCTCAGTGAAGAATATGCTCACATGCTCTGTCACAGCACGGCTAATCATCTGTCGGTTCTCGATCATGCTAGAATAGGATTCACCCTCCTTTTGAGTCTGTCACTACGCCCAGCACTCGCGAGTTTGAAGCTCGTCACAGTCATTCAATCCCTGAATCCTACTCGGAATACCACAGACAAGGTTTAGACCATCAGCAGTCCTTTTTCAGCCTGAAGCAGATTTTTGCTCAGCTCCTTCAATTTCAGCCAGAAAAATATCTGAAATTACAGAAAAACACACAACTCATAGTAAAGTCCAGAAATATGAATTTTTCCTAAAAACTAATGAAAATAGACTAAAAACTAACTAGAACATACCCAAAACTATATGAAATTAACCCCAAAAAGCGTATAAAATATCCGCTCATCAACATACTTTGTATATAAAAAAAAAAGAAAAAAAAAAGAAAAGAAAAGATAATAAGAATAAAAATAAGAGATGCATATGTGGTTGAATTGAAAAGAAGCATGCACGAGTGAATGTAAGAAAGGGGATAAATGAGTAGCTAGGATTGTTTTGTTATGTATATAGGATGATATATAGGATTAGGTGGGATGCTTGAGCCAATCAAAGATCCAATCTAATAGCCCACTTAACCATATTAATCCTACCTTTACCTAAGCCCCATTACAACCCACAAAAGTTCTCATGATATTTGCATTCATTCTTCAAATATTAGTTGATTGTTAGACGACTTGCAAATCTTTGAGAAACATGATTAAAGGAGGAATCGAGTGATTGACCCTAAACATTTTTGAGTGATTAGAGTGTAAACACATCCGGTGAGGGTTTCAATTGCTCAATTCTATGTTTCCATGCTTATTTTGTATCTTCTTGCAAGTTGTTGAACTTAATTTTGAAAATTTCAAATCAATCTTTGGACATTGATCATATTGCTATATTTTCCTTGTCTTGGCCCTAAGCTCCTACTTTGGATTGAATGAGATTTTTTTGTTTGTTTTTTCCAAACTCAATAGGAATCATAGTGTAGATATATAGATAGCATTTAGTATAGTTACATGAATGTAGGTAGTTGCATTAATAATTACCCCTTCATTCATCTCCTTTGGTTGGTTTAGCATGAGGACATGCTTGGTTTAAGTGTGGGAGAATTGATGAGTCCATATTTTACGATATATTTTGGTTTGACTTGAGTGGATTTCATCACATAAACCCACATTTATTCACCTAAATAGCATGCTTTTGAGATTTCTTCCTAAATTGTGCTTGAAAGTGAAAACATGCTCTTTTGTGCTTAATTTAGTCAATTTTATTCACTTTAATCCCATTTGGTACCTTGATGTATTTGTTAAGTGATTTTTAGGTTTCCAAGACAAGTATGGGTTTAAGAAGTGAGGAAAAGAGCATGCAAAAGGGAAGAATTCAAGAAATGACGGATTTGGAAAGCTGCCAGCCCTGACCTCTTTGTACTAAATTGGTCATAACTTGAGCTACAGAGGTCCAAATGAGGGGGTTTCAGCGGCATTGGAAAGCTAACGACTGGGGCTTCAAAATGATATGCAATTCGCTATAGTGGACATAAGTCTAAGTGTGCGTACGTACAGGTACTTGTGCATACGCACAAGTCAGGATTCAGCATGTGTGCGGACGCACACATCTATCTGTGCGTCCGCACAGGTCCCTGCACGTGACCTCATTAATTACAACTCGCTGGCAGCGATTTCTGGGCCCCCAAAATCCAATCCAACTCATTTTTTGAAGCTATTTAAGGCCAAATTGAAGAAGGATGAAGGGGGGCAATTAGGTTTAGTTTTTATGATGTTTTCTCTTAGTTTCTAGAGAGAGAAGCTCCTCCCTCTCTCTAGAATTAAGGTTTTTTAGTTTAATTTCTTGTAATTTCTACTTTTAATTCTTGTTTCTATTTACTTTTTCTTGTCATTTATTGTTATTGCTACTTGTTCTTCTTCATTTCTCTTGTTATTTCCTTTATTTTGTCAATTTATGTTTTATGACACTCTTGTTACATTTTACTTTCAACTAATACAAATTTATGTTTTCATGTCATTTATTGCTTTCTTTAGTTGTTATTGTTATTTTCTTGCTTTGGTAGCTTTTGAATTTATTTTAATGCATTTTAATATTATTTTATTCTCATGCACATCAAGTGTTTGATAAAATGTTTGGCTTAGTTTTTACTTAGTTTTTCTTCACTCTTGGCTTGGAATTGTTGACTTTGGTGTTCCTTGAGTCATTGATGTCCATTCTTGTTTGATATATTAGAGTAGTTAGTTGATTTGGTCTCCCTTCACTCTATGTGACCCCTTAGTGTTGGCATAGGACTTAGGGATTGAAATTAACTATGCCTATTTGACTTATCTTCGATGTAAGGTTGACTAAGTAGGATTAACTCTTCATAATCATCATGTGTTTGTGGTCAATGTCTAGGATAAGTAACCAAGCTCTCAATTACTTGCCAAGATGTTTTCTTGCATTTGAAGTTTCCTTTCCTTGCATCTAATTGTTTTGACTTTTATTGCTTTGATGTTTAATTTCTTGCACGTTTAATTCCTTGGTTGAGAAATTGGATGTTTGGGTGGAATTGAGTTGTGGATGTCCATTCCGCATTGTGTGAGAATAGTTAATTGGTTTGGTTTCCATTGACGCTAGTCTTTCACTAAGTAATTAGTGAGTTGACTAGGACTTATGGATTGAGATCAATTACATCTTTTGACTAATTCTCAAGGAGGATTGATTGATTTGGATTGATTCCACACAATTGCCATGTTTGTGGTCCACAGCTAGGATAGGAAACCTAGATTACCCACTTCTTGCCAAGTGTCCTTTAATTGCTTTCTTTTCAATTCCTTGCATGCTTGTTTCAATTATTGCTATTTATATCTCTTGCTCTCTCTTGCATTCACAATTCCCCATGCTCTCTCTCATGGCCAATAATTGTACATTTCATTGCAACTCCTAGGGAAGACGACCCTGGAGCTAAATACTCTCGGTTTATATTTTGTATTGGATTTATTATTTGATCTTGGGAATCAATTGTTAGTCTAGACTATACTTTCAACGATGGAATTCTATTTTGTGAAAATCTAGACTAACAATAGTTCTCTTATCAGTTTCTCACACCAAGCTACTGCATCAAAGCCTTGCTCGTAAATACCCGACGATTCAGCTGTATGTTTCAGGCGACAACATTTTTTCTGGCAATCCGAAGAGTTTTCACAGCAGTCGACTTGGGAGCCATCTTCTCTGCACGACATCAAAGTCGGATCATGGTAGCTACCAAAACACATCAACAAAACTTTATCTACAAAATGAAAAAGAAGGCTACCTAGTTCGAATTGAAGTTAGCTTGGATTTTCTAAAAATTTCTTGGTATCCAGATAAGGAACTCGGCCCCAACACTCCTGGAACAAGCCGAATACGCTCTCCTCAACCTCATCTAAGTCATGCAAATTATACTTAACTATTACGAGGTGTTCTTCCTAGTACAAAGGAGAAAGAGGCTCATCTCTCTCACCCAGAAAGAAAGGTCGGACACCCTCAACAGAATGGATCTTAAAAAAATAATTTTTAAAGTCATGGAAAGCATCATCAAAAATGGCAAAAACCTTCCTCCCATGAACAACTCAGAAGAAGATCCATCCCTGTTTCTTGGAGTTGAAAGGTTTGGTGAGGACAAAAAGATAAAAGAAGACCTTAAGAGAAGGAAGGATGTCAAGTTCCTGACAAAGAAGTTGATATATTTTCAAGAAACTCCAAGAATTAGGAATTTAGGATGCAGTTGGGAAGGGACAACATTACAGACCTTAAGGACCTTAGATTCAAAGTCGAAAAACAGAAAGCTAACTTCTAATTTTGTGAAAAAGCAATCATACACATAGATGAAATGACGCTCTGACTTATCAAGTCGGGGAAAATAGACCCTTTCTTCTTTAGGATCGACAACTACAATTTTGTATGTTTTCTAATCCTCTCGTTTAAACATAACCTATGATGCCTACGAAAGGTTTCAGCAAATAACAGGGGCGGGAGTAAGTACACATATATCTACCCAAGTCAGGTCGGACGGGACTTTACAGGACATGTTGTGAGCTTAGTTCTTACAACTCTTCGTATGCCAAACAAATATACGGATACGAAAATGGTCCCATCTTTAATGGAAAACATGGAACCATTTGGGGGAAACATAAAGTAAAACCCCACTCAGTTTCTCAGTAGCAACAACAAAATTTTAAGAAAGAAGCAAATTCTCAAATGAATACGACACAGAACCATCAAATAAACAAAGAATCATTGCGAAATCAACAAAAATGAATTCAAAACCAGAAACATATTATCTAGCCAAGAATAAGGCGCAGAAAATAAAAGGGAATGGCAAAGACCAACCTTAATTGGAAAACGAAACAAAGCACACACAAGTAGCAAAACACGAACATATCTCTCAAAAGCTACAGACAAAGCCTTCTAAGCCTCAAGATAGAGAAAATCTTGAAGGACAAATGGTTGCAGAAAAAGAAGTTGAAGATATTTGTGGAAAGAAAGAAATGAGTGCAAACGTTTTCAGAAGAAAGGCGAAAAAGAAGAAAGAGAACTGAGTTTGAGTATTTATAAGACACTAGGGGAAAAGGGTGATTTCACGACCCCTCATTTATGGCGCACGGTTACCAAATAATGTGTGCAACATATGAAAAGATGTAATGTCTTTTAATTTAAAACACGTCGAACACTCGACGTGATCTCGGAAAGGCGGTCTGTCCAACCTAAGGCACTAATCTATAAGGAATAAGTTTGATCCACGAATACTTGGGTCTGACCTTGTAAAGACTGGACTTGAGCAGGGCACTGTTCATACCTTAACCCAAAGACAAAGCCAAGCCCAAAAAGAATAAAATTCCACACAAGGATCATGCCTCCTCTACACCTACTCGACCTCAAAGAGGTCGGGGGCGACGACGACAGTTCAGCTATTTGAATAAGTAAGCTAACTCCTAAGATATCTCCCACTTATCTAGAAGGGAGATATCAACAACTTCCCTACAAAAAGGAAACAGTTATCCAGTATTAAAAGTGGAATTATTTTAAAAGGTGGTTATTTTTTTTACTATAAATATATTGACACACTTAGGTATATTCAAAACCCAATCTACTAAAAACCTGTTTAAAACCCTTTCTAACTTAAGTATCGGACTTCTTTACAGGTACCACCTCCCATCTCTTCACGAAGAAATTGAACGACAGTACCTCGACACCAACAGAAGTCAGACGTTGTCTAAAAGAGCCTAAACTTCACGTTTAGGCCCAAAAAACTACTCTGTTTCAGGTACCACTAAAACAACAACCATTGAGATTTATATTAAATAATATATGTGATCAAGATTCATGGAATAAAAATGATATGCAATTATGCACACTAATCATGGAAAGTTCAGGAAACGCCTGAAACGAGTTCTTCCTTTTTTTTAGTTTAGAAAAGATAAAAATGTCCGATCTACCCAGCTGAAAATGTTGCATCATATAAAATGACATATGTCAACTGACAAGCCATTTTTTATCTCACAAAAAATAAAAGCTATTTTTTTTTCAATCCTTAGCTAAACTTAGTTCACAGTGGGGTTTTATTTTTTTCTTTTTTTAATTTTGTTTAAAATTAGCTTTTTAAATGCATATATGTTATCATTAATTGTATGGGATTGAAAGCTTATTAAAAGAGTATGAAAAATAATGTTAAAATTCTTAATTTTGCTCGTTTTTTATTTATCTAAAATTTTTTTAATTTGTGTAAAATTTTAAATTTTATTATTTTATATATAATTTTGATTTTTCATTGACAAAATATATATATATATATTATTTGTTAAATAAAAAATATTTTTTTATTTATAAAACTATAATATTCATTATTTTTATTATATTTTTAAATGATTCAAAAAGACTTATTTATAGTTCATATTTTTAAGAGGGTATTTTTTTGAACGATATAAACTTTTTTCTCCACTAAATGGAAAGCCATAATACCACTTTTGTATAAATAAAAAAAAATCATTATTTTGGCATTACAATTTTTTGTGATTGTTGCAAAATAAACTTTACAATATTTTAATATTATTAAAAGGTTTATCATTTTGTGTCCGCAAATAGTTAGTTATTTGGTTTTTTTACTAACAAATTTTTTAAAAAAATCTATATTATCAGAATATTCTAAACTGAAATTTATTATTTATATATCCTCTTTTATAATTTATATAAATTGTCACAAGACAAAAAATGTTATTATCACAATTTACAAAAAAAAATTATATTGTCGTTTTAACACGAGTAAATAGTCATTTTTTATCATAAAAAATTTGATTGGTGACAAAATTAACCATAAAAAAAATTAAATTGATGTTATATCTATGAAAGATTAATATCGTTTGACAAAAATATCCAATCGTTAATTTTTAAATTAATTCCATTAAAAATTTTATAAAATTTGTAAAATACTATTTTCATCACCTTCTCTATCCCAATATTTTAACCTAAATGATTCCATCATACAGCCTTAATTACAATCCTTAGCCCCTCACTTCACTTCCCTCGTTCTTTCTCACTCACCACTTTCAACCGCTTAATCTCTCAACTGCTACTCTTGATGGCTCAGCCTCACTTACTCAATCACAGCGGCAACCTCATGAACTGGCACATCCGAGATATCAAAGCAAATGCCACCAAAAAAAATTCTCTGATGGTGAGTCCCAAATTGACAGTAACTTGCTGGTTTTGACTTCACATAGTAATTTGACGACGTTCGAACCCGAATGTATGGACCCTCGCTGGCACCGTTTGTTTCTTTAGAATTCTCACTCTCTCCCCTCTCACCGCCTGCATTCTCCTTACCTCCGCCGTCGTCGGGCCTACGGGAGGAGGGTACTGCATCATATCCGGTGGAACACTAGCACTAGCACCTTGGCCTCCAATCTCTACCCGCGGTGGTGGATTGTGATGAACGTGAACAACTGGCGGCCGCATACACGCAGCGAGTGAGGCTATAGTTCAGGAAAAGGCATACAATGTGGATGCATCTGTAGCGGTTCCATTGTTCCTGGCTCAGCCACATCCAATCATCTCCAACGCCCTACCATATCTACTTTTTCTCGCCACCAACGTCTGACTGCAGTGAGTTTTTCTGTTCTGAATTTAGTATATTGTACTAATTTTATGTTAAAGTGGGGATGGAGATGTGAATATGTACATTGAGGGATGGTCTTAATCATTGAGAGTTTGGCAAAGTGGTGAGTTGCTTTGTCAGTGTATGCTTGAGTTGATTCAAATGAGTGAAGGAGGTCTATAAAGATGAGAGTGAGGGGGTGAATTTTGGTTCTTATTTTGAAAAGTGGTTGAAGAGTAGTGAAAATAGAAAAGGTGATTAAAAGGGTATTTTGAGAATTTTATAAAATTTTTAATAGAGTCAATTTTAAATTTAACGATTGGATATTTTTGTCAAACGATATTAATCTTTCATGAGTACAACGTCAATTTAATTTTTTCATGATTAATTTTGTCAGCAGTAAAATCTTTTATGGTAAAAAATAATTATTTTCTCTTTTGACATAAATCATGACAGAGTAGTGTGCTTTAAAATGTTGGTAGGTCCCCAATTAAGTAGGGTCCACAAGTTAAAAATAAAAAAAATAGAAGAAAGAAAGTGGCTTTTAGGCCAGAGAGAGAGTGTGTCAAGTCTCTCATTTTTTTTTTGAAACAGAAACAAAAGAAACCGTGAGGGAGAGAGAGGAAAGTTTTCATCGTCGAAGGAGAAGAAGAAAAAGAAGGGAAAAGGGCAGTTAAAATATGCTCCGATTGAACCGGTAAACTTGCTCCATTTCTTATGAAATTTTAGTATGTTATTTCTGGTGTAGAGATGAACATTATGATATAACTTGCTAGTTGTATTGCCTTCTCTTTTGTCTGATTTGAGATACCCACTTTTGTGAAGGGTTTATATTAATTCCATCAGTTTTGATGATGTATTTTGTTGATTGTTGATATCCCCTAATGTCACTAGGAAGACTGATTGTGTACCCATTATTTTAATAGTGGAAGATTTTACTGGATTAGGTCCCGTGGATTTTTTTTCCTCTTTTAGGGATTTTTCCACGATGAAATTCTGGTGTTTGATTATTTAATTTCTTCTATTATATTTGTTGCATGGAGTATATTTGGTATTGCTTATTTAATCGCACAGGTTATGGGAAATTATTTTGGTGCTTCTGCTGCTAGACAGGTTCTTATTGAATCTTAATTTTTCCAACAAAGTGGTATCAGAGCCTTGGTTGTTTATCTCTGTGCTGATTAAATGAACGAAAATACTCATGGACTAAATATGATCAAATTGAATTCCCAAAATTACTCAATTTGGAAGATCCTCATGGAAGATATGTTGTATAGCAAGGACTTATATGATCCTATGGAGGGGGATAAATCCAAAGGTACCAAATCTGATGCTGAATGGAAGAAGTTGAATTGGAAGGCAGTTGCTTTGATTAGGCAATGGCTTGATCTTAGCATGTATCCACATGTTGACACCGAAACAAATACTGAGAAGATGTGGAAGAAATTGAATGAGTTATATGAGAGAAAAAATGTGCAAAACAAAGCATTCTTGATTAGAAAACTTGTCAATATGAAGTATATTGAAGGTAAATCAATGCCAGAGTACTTGAGCATTTTTCAGGAGACGGTGAACCAACTGACAAATAATGAAATCACTTTGAATGATGGGTTACAAGCCTTATTGTTGTTGAGCTCTTTTCTTGATAGTTGGGAAGTTCTGGTTGTGACACTGACTAACTCAGCTCCAAAAGAAAAGTTGATGTTAGCAATAGTTAAAGAGAGCATGTTGAATGAAGAAGCCAGAAAAAGAGAGCGAGGTTTGATTAATGCCTCCTCCCAATCAGAAGCACTTGTTTCAGAGTCACGGGGGAGAAGTCAAAGTAGAAAACCTCACAGTTCTGACAAGTTAGAGAGTCAAAGCAAGTCAAGAGAAAAGTACAAGCCAAGAAAGGAGTTCATTTGTCACCATTGTGGCAAGCCGAGGCATATCAAGAGGTATTGTAGGATCTTGAAAAGAGAACAATCAAGGGAAAGAAACAAAGACAAAGGTAAAGATAGTGATAAAGAAACTGCTGCTATTGTTTATGAAGATGTTCTTATCACATATGATGAAAATTATGTGAATCTTGTCTGTGATGATTCCATTTGGATTATGGACTCTAGTGCCTCATGTCATGTCATTCCCAAGCATGAATTTTTCACTTCCTATACTGCTGAAAATTTTGGCAAGATCAACTTGGGAGATATATAAAGGAGTGTGTGATATCATTGGTATGGTGATATGTTGCTTTAAACCAACATAGAATGCAAGTTGCAGTTGAAGAATGTTAGACATGCGCCAGATATGCAGTTCAATCTTTTTTCAGTAAAGGCATTGGATCAAGAGGGGTATTGCGCTTCATTTGGTAGTGAAAAATGCAAGATTACCAAAGGGGCTCTCATTGTTGCTAAAGAAGACAATAGTCTCACTACTCTCTACCAATTGCAAGTAAAGTTATGCAAAGAAGAGGTGAATGTAGCTGATGATTCCTCTTCTGATTTGTGGCATATACGTCTTGGTCACTTGAGCAAGAAAGGACTAAGCATTTTAGCCAAGAAGCATTCACTTCCAGTGAAAGGTATAACTTTAAATACTTGTACTCATTGTTTTGTTGGAAAACATGCTAAAGTATCATTTCATAGTTCTGGACCTCATAGGAGATCACATGTTCTAGATTTAGTTCACACTGATGTTTACACTATGGATGCTAAGACACTAGGTGGTGCATCATATTTTGTTACTTTTATTGATAATTATTCTTGAAAAGTGTAGGCTTTTGATTTGAAATCTAAAGACCAGGTGCTCGATATCTTCAAACACTTTCATGCAAGTGTTGAAAGAGAAACAAGAAGAAAACTGAAATGTGTTTGAGCAGATAATGGTGGTGAATACATGGGTCCATTTGAAGAGTATTGTAAAGGACATCGGATCAAGCTTGAGAAGACGGTTCCTAAGACTCCTCAACATAATGGAGTTGTAGAGAGAATGAATCGCACTATCAATAATAGAGTCAGGTGTATGCTCTCTCATGCAAAGTTTCCTAAATCCTTTTGAGATGAAGCAATGAGGACTGCAGTAGATTTGATCAACCTTTCTCATTCAGTTCTACTAAATGGTGATGTTCCAAAGAAAGTTTGGAGAGGGAAAGATGTCTCCTATAGTCACTTGCGAGTGTTCAGCTGCAGGACTTTTGTTCATATTCCAAGAGATGAAAGGTCCAAACCTAATGGAAAGTCAAAGCAGTATATCTTCATGAGTTATGGTCACAAAGACATTGGTTATAGATTATGGGATCCGGTGAGCAAGAAAATAATTAGAAACCAAGATGTGATTTTTCTTGAAGACCAAACTATTGAAGACCTTGAGAAGACAGATAAGCCAACAATAACTATTAGACTTCTGCTGATGATGAACCTCGTCCTTCCACTAGACCTCCTATTGATGGAAGAGATGTACAAGTTGATAATGATGGTGATGATTTACATGATGAACCTACACCTCAACCTGAGGTACTAAATGCAAATGTTTCACTAGATGTTGAAGTTCCACTTGAACCACCAGTTGAACCTGAATTGAGAAGATCTACTAGAAATACTCTCCTCATGAGTATATGATGAACATTAAGACTGGAGAGCCAGAGAGCTACCAGGAAGCTATGTCTGATGAGTATAAGGAAGATTAGTTGAAGGCCATGTAAGAAGAAATTAAATCCTTGCATGAGAATCATATGTTTGAATTGGTGGTGCTACTGAAGGGTAAGAGAGCATTCAAGAATAAATGGGTGTTTAAATTGAAAGCGGATGAAAATATCTCACGGCCAAGGTATAAAGCTCGATTGGTTGTGAAAGGCTTTGAGTAAAAGAAAGGTATTGATTTTGAGGAGATTTTTTCTCCAGTTGTGAAAATGTCCTCTATTCGAGTTGTGCTTGGATTGGCGGCTAGCCTGAATTTAGAGGTTGAGCAGCTTAATGTAAAGACTGTATTCCTTCATGGTAACATAGATAAAGAAATTTATATGGAGCAACCAGAGGGTTTCGAGGTTAAAGGAAAGGAGCATCTTATATACAAGTTGAAGAAGAGCTTATATGGGCTGAAGCAAGTGCCAAGACAATGGTACACAAAGTTTGATTCTTTCATGGAAGGTCATGGGTATAGTAAAACTTCTTCTGATCATTGTGTATATGTTAAGAAATTTTCTGATAGTGATTTTATAATTCTCTTGCTTTATGTTGATGACATGTTGATTGTTGGTTATGACACTAAGAAGATTGAAAGTCTTAAGAAAGACTTGAACAGATCCTTTGCTATGAAGGATTTGGATCCTGCAAAGAAAATCCTTAGCATGAATATCACTCATGATAGAAAAAATGGAAAACTGTGGTTATCACAGCAGAAGTATATTGAGAAGGTTTTAGAGAGGTTTAGCATGAGTAACTTCAAACCTGTTAGTACTCCGCTTGCTAGTCATTTCAAGCTGAGTTCGTGACAATGTCCTATAAGGAGAAAGAGAAAGTAGAAATGAAGAAGATTCCATATGCATCTGCAGTTGGCAGATTGATGTATGCTATGGTTTAAACCATGGCGGATATTGCTCATGCCGTTGGAGTTGCTAGTCGATTTCTCTCTAATCCTGGCAACGAACACTGGCAAGCAGTGAAGTGGATTCTCAGATACCTTAATGGTACTTCTAGAGTTTGTTTATGCTTTGGAAGTGTCCAACCTGTGTTGGATGGTTACACAGATGCGGATATGGCTGGGGATCTTGATTCAAGAAAGTTTACTTTTGGTTATATGATGACTTTTGCAGGGGGAGCTATGTCGTGACAATCTCGACTTCAGAAATGTGTTGTTTTGTCTACTACAGAAGCCGAATACATTGCTGTTGTTGAAGCTTCTAAAGAACTCTTGTGGATGAAGAAATTTCTACAAGAGTTAGGCATCAATCAAGAGAAATTTGTATTATTTTGTGACAGTTAGAGTGATATCCATCTCAACAAGAATCCAACGTTTTATTCCAAATCGAAGCACATAGAGGTGAGGTATCATTGGATACGTCAAGCGCTTTAGATGAAGTCATATGCACTTGAGAAGATCCATACTGATGATAATGGTTCAGATATGATGACTAAGAATTTACCTACAGTGAAGTTTGATTTCTGCAAAAAGAAGGCGGGCTTGGTAGAGCAATTTATCCCCACTTGAGTTGGTGAGGGGAGATTTGTTGGTGGGTCTCCAACTAAGTGGGACCCACAAATTAAAAACAAAAAAATAAAAGGAAGTGGCTTTTAGGCCATGGAGAGAGAGACAGAGAGTGTTAAGTCTCTCATTTTTTTTTGAAACAGAAACAAAAGAAACCGTGAAAGAGAGAGAGGAGAGTTTTCATCGACGAAGGAGAAGAAGAAAAAGAGGGAAAAAGGGAAGTTACAATATGCTCTGATTGAACCAGTAAACTTGCTCAATTTCTTATGAAATTTTAGTATGTTATTCCTGGTGTAGAGATAAATATTAGGATATAACTTGCTAGTTGTATTACCTTTTCTTTTATCTAATTTGAGATACCCACTTTTGTGGAGGGTTTATGTTGATTCCATCCGTTTTGATAATGTATTTTGTTGATTGTTGAGATGCACTCAAGGTTTTGAAAACCGGATCGGTCATTAAACCGTTTTTGTTACTGGTTCATTGGTTTACTAGTTCAACTGGTTCAACCATGATCCAACCGGAAAAACTGTTTTATAATAAAATAATAAATAAATTATAAATAAACATTCTAAAATATAATTATAAATAAAGGTATAAAAACACTCTAAAGAATCATTGTCCAAGGTTTCTAATTTTGATGACAAACAACTAAATGCTGTTAGAAAGCTTCTCTGAGATGCTTCTCCTTCTTCATTTACGGTCGAAAGCGAAGATAGCCTCGCTGAGTTGAAAGTTGCTTCCTTGCCTCCAACTAGATCAAATTGTAACCAAAATTCAGAATAAACAAGAAATAAAAATACATCAATTAAGAGAAAGGCTTCAATTTTAGTTTTTATCTATTTTTTATTTTGTGCTAGAAACTTGAAATTGTATTTCCCTACTTCAAAAACCATACATTTTTAATTTAATTATAACTAGACCATGAGTTACCCTAAAAACTAAAGCTTCAATAAACAAACTATATCATAACAGCTATGCAAATAAAAAGAGCAACTAATTATGAAAAAGAAAAAACAACATGAATATATGATTACATGAAATGAAGTGAGGAAAGAATTAAACTGAACTATGTCTAGTAAACTCCTGAAATGTGTCTAGTAAACTCTTGGGTACCAAAAAAGACCAGTAGTTACATTCAAAGAATTAAAAGAGGAACACATGAAGAATTCAAAATAAGATCACATAGAAATATGCTTGGTTTAGTAACTTGTTCCTGCCATTCAGGTCTCAACTACCTCAATATTGAATTCTACCTCAATTTTATTTAGATAATGTACAAATCATGCTTTTAAAAATCTTTTAATTCAATAATACATACTTGATACTTCTTCCACCATGTGGCTCCCTTTCTACCAACTTGGACACCAAGGAACCAAAAACATCAAAGCATTTTATTGCTAACCAATACTTCATCCTAGCCATAAATATTACTACAACACTACCTACAGCACAATAAATGCACCAAAGGTCAACAATTCAACAACAATATTGAAGTGTACGAGTAGAGACATATACTGAGGTATAAACTTGGATCATACCTGATCATGGAGGAGTGACAATAGTTTATCAGTATCACTCTCGGATAAGCCATTCTCAGGAGTAATCTATAGCTTCGAACACTTGAAGGGATACCCAGGTAAGCATCTATAAAGAAAAAGACACAAAAAAGCCAATTTAATATCAATTCACCATAAAAAAAATTAAAAAATAAACAAAAATAATAACAAAAACTATCTTAAATCCTGTTGAATGTCAAACCATTAACATCTACATATGAATTGGCAACAAAGGTGCAAAAAGACGATAATGCAGTAATCAAATAATCAATTATCACAAGACCTTCAATAATCAGCAAAATCACAACACACAAAACAGGAACATAGCAGAACCAGAGCTCATCAGTAATCAAATAATCATTGAACAGGACATAAAAAAATGCAGAAGAAGTGAGCAGTGAACTGACCTTTGAAGTTTGGGGATCTGGGCTCCGGGGCTTGACGAACAGACGGAGGCAGTGGCTCGACGGACAAACGAACAGCAGCTGAGGCTAGGGTTTTGAACTTTTTCTTTGGTTGAGAGGACTTGAGGTTGAGTTGAGTTCTGGAGAGTGAAGAAGGAGAGAAAGGGGCAAGGGGATCTCAGCGCTACCGAAGCTTTGTTTTTTATTTTTGTTAGAAACGAAACGGCGACGAGAGGACAGCGCGCAGGATGAAGACGATGGAGGATGGATGCCGAGTGAGGAAGAAAAGACCGAAGTGTGAACAGGGGGTTGAGGACAAGACGAAGAGAGAAGCCTCGGACAACCACGGACGGCGGCAATGGTCACTCACTCCATTCGGCGACTGTGGAGGCTAGCTAGGGTTTTCTTTCTTTGAATTGAGGAGAATGAAGGAAGGAAAGTTAGGAACGAAATGGGGCGCACAGCACAGAGCAACGCGTTCTTGTAACTGAAACAGCGTCGTTTCTGGAAAACCGGACGGTTACCGATTCGGTCGAACCGGCCGATTTTTGGCCGATTTGGCGGTTCGCTTCCGGTTCTATGATAAGCGGTTTTAAGTAAAGAACCAAACCGTTTATATTGTTGGTTTTCGGTCGGATCGGTTCAATCGGTCGGTTCGGTCCGGTTTTCAGAACCTTGGTTATGCACTAGTGTTATTAGAAAGACTATTTGTGTATCCATTATTTTAATAGTGAAAGATTTTACTGAACTAGGTCCCGTGGATTTTTTGTCCCTCTTTTTGGAGTTTTCCCACGATAAAATTCTGGTGTTTGATTATTTAATTTCTACCATTATATTTGTTGCTTGTAGTATCTTTAGTATTGCCTATTTAATCGCATAAGTTGTGAGAAAATTATTTTTTGTGCTTCCGCTGTTAGACAGATTCTTATTAAATTTTAATTTTTCCAACAAAAAAATACATAAATTACGGTGATCTACCTCTATTTTCTTATAAATTTAATATTATTCTTTAACACATAAATAGTGAAAAGGGTAATGAATTTACAAAATTGTACATAAAATCAATAATCTAACGATCTATGCACAAAAATAAAAATACTCAATAACCTTGACATAATTTATATGCATAAAGTAAACACCAAAAATTTTAGATCGGATAAATTAGTTTTTAATAAATTGTTGTTCTCTAGAAGCTTTTAAAAATTACTCTCACCAAACAGATTATTTTTCTATTGTTCTCAATTAAATTTTTAATATACTTATTGGACAAATAAATTCTTAATAAATTTTATTATAAGGTAATTAAGTTTCCAAAAATGATACTTTAAAATTAGATTTTTTTTCAAATAAACGACGGAAGGTCAATATGTTCCATGGAAGTAATTCACGAAGACTTTTAAAAAAATAAAAATTTTAAATTTGTTAAAAACCAAAGCATCCGAGCAATTCTTTAAGAATCAATTTAAGTGTTTATTTATCCAATTAATAACCAAAAACCTAACACATCAAATTTTATTGAATAAAAATAAAACAAAATATAAAACACATTACTATGAATAATTAACATTCTTATATAAAAGTAACATTCATCAATTTATATTTTGTTTAAAAATGAAGCATTACGACAATAATTTTCATGTGTATATATATAAATAAAATGCATTATGATTTTTTTCATTTGAACAATTTTTACGTGTTTCATTTAAATTATGTATTATCGTTTAATATTTTTTGTTATTATAAATTTATGAATGTTATTTTTTAGGAATGTTTTTTATGATATATATTCTTATAGTTTGTTTAAAAATAAAGCATTAGGATTTAGGATAAGTGTATAGTCTGTGCAATTTCAAAACCATAATATAATCTTCCGTGAAATTTGCGTCTAATAAAGTGGTTTGGCCATCAGATATCTTCAACCTGTGCAGTGCTCGAATCTTCTGGTGCTGGTATGTGTATATATAGAGAGAATAAGTTGATATTCGAAACCCTAGTGGCTCGCCAACAGCCCCTTCTTTCTTTTTCCTTTAACTCTCCAGTACTTTACCCTAATTCTAGCTTTTTGCTGCCGCAGCACCACCGCACAGTGGTGATCTCATTGTTCGATCAGAGAGAGTGATGACGGAATTGGATGCTGCTGAAAAACGAAAAACGGAGCAGGTTGAAATGGCGGAGGAAGCGTGCCTTTGCCTTGTTACTTATGAAGAGTTGTTCGTGATCAAACTAAGCAATTTAAAGAAACAAGATGATGTCAAAGATTGGACTTGTTTGTTTCCACCACCAAAGATCGAGTTCTCTTTGCAACTTCCAGAGACTGATTTGTGTCCTTTCGAGTTCGACTCCAAGATCTATATGGCGGTGTCCAGCTCACCGCCTCTAAATCTCGGAAGGAAACCCGGCTGCTGGCGAATCTACGAATTCAAATTTGAGGAGCGCAGAATTGAGCTTGCGGAATCACTGGATGGTGTACCCGCCCCTCTTTTCCGGTCATCCATCGCAAACACCCCAGGCTCAGGCGATGTTTACTTCTATATAAATCCACTGGTCATAGATTCTGGATTTTACGTTCTTTGCCCTGATTCTAGAGTTTGGAAACAGTTAAACCCTCCTCCGGACTACTGTCAGCGAGGTACCAACTTTGCCATGTTCGTCCTCCACAACACCGTCTTTCTTTCATGGTTCACGGGGAGGGGGACAGACTCCTATTTGGCCCACTTTGACCCCATAAAAGAGACTTGGACGGTTGAGCCCGACTCTGATAACAATCTTTCGAAATTCATAAATGATAGGTACAATCGTTCCTGTCGTGCTATTTATCCCCCACAAATTTCTGTGCCCCTTCTGGATCTCGGCAGCAACTACGCCGTTTGCCTTACCCATGATAAGTATGTGGATGGACCTCCTCTTAACACACCTTTGGAGAAGGTGTTTGCCATTTTGGTTAACCACCAGAATGGCCGCGTCGCATTATATCAATACCTTGATGTGTTTTTTTGAGGGTTTCCAACCTTGGATGACAGATAGGGCCATAGTCAATCTTGTTGACCTTGGCAACGGGAAGGTGTGTGCAATACTCTCTGCTGAACTATCGGATTCTGAACTATTGGATTCAGGATCCGAATCATTGGCGTCTGCTTCTCAGTTTTCACTCTGTCCCTGTTGGAGGACTTTGCAGCATTACAACTTGACAGTGGGGCTCCTCCCATGGAGTGAGATTTCTTAAAAGTGACTGTCCATAGGAAGTGTGTCTACATCATGAAGAACTGGAACCCTGCTAATTATATGTGCCACGCCTTTGTTTGGCCACCTACTAAGGGTCGAAGATTTCACCATAGCACACAGTAATATAGTAACTTTTCTTGTTATTTCCTGTGGCTTTTTATCGTCGTTTTTAATAGGACTATGAATGAACAATGAATTAAATATTAATGTCTTTGAGGATTATGATCTTACTTGAATTGTGTCTATATTCTCTTTAGCTTAAAATCATCTATGCTTTTTGAAATATTTGCACTATTGCTGTTGGCATTCACTTGTCTTAGTGAATTTCGAAGAAGTGACGACAGAAATAAGTGATGACATCTTGCTTATGCTTTTTGAGATATCATGGTTTCATTCTATGTAGTATGTTGTTAACATAAATAAGTGATGACCCTACTTGAATTAACAAGTCATTGTTTTTTCTGGGATTTTGGATAAATTCTAGATTTTACTTTTCTACCATGCCCTTGATTGGTTGTTATGATTTGATTTCAAGATAAGGTAGCATTGAAACTCATCAAGTTATCATGTCTCTCTTTCATTTTCAGTTAACATCTATGTATTCGCATATGTGGAACCTTCTAGATTTCAATTTAGAACTTGGGAAATATATTTACTTTACAAAATTTATTAGCATTGTTGCGTGCACGGATTTATTGAGTTAATTTCGTCAATTGAATGTTACTAGATCAAAAGTAAAAACAATTGTTGTGAAGTTTGGTGATGTACCGAATTCGCTTAGTGAAAAACTTAAGTTGATTCACCTTGTTTGGGTATACCATACCCGCTAGTTTGGGCAAGTAAATTCTTGTCTACAAATATTTTATAGGATAAAGTATTGATTTTGTTCCAACGTTTGGGGTAGGTTTTAAAGTTGTCTCTAATGTTTGAATCGTCCTATCTAAGTCCCTAACGTTTTAAAATTGACTCAATGTTGTCCTGTCGTTAGGAATCTGTTAACAGAATTGGCGGCACAAAATTGAGACGATTTTAAAATGTTAGGGACTTAAATAGGACGAATACGTTATGGACAAAAACGATACATATAAATCAATTTTTATTTTATCCTTTAATAATATTAATTTTTTATCGTACATAGTTATTCAATTATTTTTTAATCACATCTAAGTAAATTACACTTAATCACATTAATTTTATTCTAAAGAAATTTATTTTTTTTATAATTTTACTCTTAGAAATGTTTGTAATGTGATTCTAATCATTTTACAAAAATGATGAGTAAAAATCTTTAAGAGTAAAATTATAAAAAAAATAAATTTATTTAGAATCAAAGTATTGTGATTAAGTGTAATTTACTCAAATATAATTAAAAAATAATTGAATAAATAATTGAATAACTATATATCGTAAAAAATTGATATAGGTGAAGGATAAAATTAAAATTTATTTCTATATATCGTTTTTATCCCCAACGTTTATCCTATTTAATTCCCTAACGTTTTAAAATCGTCTCAATTTTATCCCACTGTCAATTCCGTTAACAGATTTCTAATCGCAGAATAATATTGAGTCAATTTTAAAATATTAGGAACTTTAAAGACAAAAACGATATTTTTCTCTATTTTATATAACACTTTTAGGGTCTACATAGTATATCAAATTTTTAAATTGCTTTCAGAAATTTAATGGCGTAAGTAAAAATTTCTAAGATTCTTTCCATGGTTGCCTAGTAAAAAATTTCTAAAATTTACGCTATTAAGATTAGCGTCACTCGCAGTTTCAAAAGTCAAAACTGTCAGAGGCGGCGTTGCTGGAGGGATTTGTGTTTCGATCTAGTACGCTATTCTCTTCTCATTTCTTTAGTAAAATCATAGTTTTTTTTTCTTTAAATTCAACATTTTAAATTATTACTTTAAAATTAATTTACTAAGAAAAAAAGTTTACATTTTGATATTCTTATTCATGTTAATTTATGAATGATCAACTCTCGGGGTTTTTTATTTCAAAATACATAATGCATTTTAAATAATTAATTGAATTTATACTTCGTGTATATTATTTCTGAGCCATTTTTAACCACGTATGAACTCTACTTTCTTTTTTAGTCTTAATCTTAGAGATTTCTTTTCGATTCTCTCTAATTTTTTTATCTAATTCTCTATTCTTTGATAAAAATTCTTATCAAGTTCGCACATATTATTTTTGAGCCATTTCCAATAACGTATGAATAAAGAAAAGAAATAATTTGAAATTTCGCATAAAGTTAGAATGACTCGTTTGAAAAAAATTCATTTTAAAAATTAGACTTGAATCATACTTGTAATGTTATCGTTATCAATTGATTACATTATTGATTAGATTAAAAAAGCAATAAATAAGAATGAAGTTGGAAATTAAATTCAAACCAAGTTTATAAATGGTTGGAGATTTATCTAATTCAAATTTTTATAGCCACTATTAAACAAAATAAGCTAATGTGGTCAATTTTGCTGTGGAGGGTTTCTATTAGTCTATATTCTTTCGAAGATAATCATTTCTAAAAATAAAATGATACATGCATGCATATAGATTAAAATTTATATGGTGAAAGAAATTTTTTACACGTCTAATTCATATATGATAATATATTACTCTGTAAGGGTGTAATCGGTTCGGTTTGGTTTGGTTTTAGACCGAAAACTAACTGAACCAACCTAATCGGTCTTATAATAATACTATCCATTCGATTGGCTATTGTTTGGTCAACCGAACCGAATCGAACTGAACCGAACCAACAACAGTTTGGTTCGATCAATTTTTTTGATTTTTTGCACCAAATGATCAGAATTTAAATTATCATAAAATAAAGTTTAAAACCTTCAATAAACTAGAATAACAAGAGTATATCACATCCAAATTAAATATAAATTCAACTTAATTAAACATAAAACAAAGACAACTAAAAATGTCTAGCAAAACAACAAAAATAAACACACTTTAAACCGAAACAGTCATTTTATAACAAATAAAAACCAAACAGCCACCATGCTTAATCTGAATCCACACCAGACTCATCATCATCTTCTCCGGTTGGTGCAATTTCTACAAAAATAAAACAAAAAAATCAATATAGATTATAAACATAATATAGATTATAAATTATAAACATAAACCATAAAAAGAACTATAAATTTCTTTTTTGCATACCTAATTCAAGTTTCTCAAACTCTTCAATAAGCTCCTCAAAATCAGTTGTCATTGGAGAAGCACGAAGCCAATTTTGTGTGCATATCAATGCCTCAACTGTCTTTGGAGTTAAAGAACTCCTATAGTTGTTAAGCACTCTTCCACCAGTGCTAAAAGCGGATTATGAAGCAACAGTCGAGACCGGCATTGCTAAGATATCTCTAGCTATTTGGGATAAGATAGGATACTTGCTAGAATTTACCTTCCACCAATTCAATATGTCAAAAGTATTTTGATCATGAGACTTCTCTAAACCATCCATCAAATACAAATCCACCTCATTCTTGTTGACGATCTCATGAAAATGCACCTCCTTGAAAAAATCACCAGCCATGTCGCCATCAGGTACTCCCACATCTGATGCACCTTCCATTGTTGCTGAAGTAAAAGATCTACCCCCATTATTTGCATTCACATAGCATTCAAACATCTTGGAGAAGGTCTCTTTCACTTTTGCACCCAAAAAATCAGCATCATCCTTATCATATAGCTTTTCAAAGATAAAGTTCACAAACTTCAACTTGTATCTAGAATCAAGAACCACAACAATAAAAATCATCATATTGATATTTTTTATGTTACCCCAATACTTGTCATACTTAAGCTTCATCCTCTCAGCCATACTCCCAAGTAATGGATCTCGACTACCACAAGAAGCCTTGAATACTCGCAAGATCTTACAAAACTCATGAAAATATTGAGAAGTCACAAGCAAACTACCAGACACACTCTTTGTAACATCATGAAAATTTTTCAAGAATTCCATAAAGTGTTTTGCATTGTCCCAATCAATATTCCTCGGAATCCCACCTTGCATTAGAGCATATTCTGTATCTCTCTCCCCTAGCCTCTTGAATGCCTTTTGAAACTTCAAACCACTTTCAAGCATGGTGTATGTAGAGTTCCATCTAGTGGGAACATCAAGTTGAACAGTACACTTGTCTTGTATCCTAGCTTCCTTAATGAAATTTTTGAACCTATTCATGCAACTAGGGGAAGCACGCACATATCTAATAGCATTTCTTATCTTGCTAATAGATTCATGCATCTCTTTCAATCCATCATTAACAACAAGATTAAGAATATGTGCACAACACCTATCATGCAAATGCTTTCCTTTCAAAGGATGTAAATTCCAATCCTCCATTCTAGTTCTTAGATAAGATATTGCAGTATTATTAGAACTAGCATTATCAACAGTAATTGTGAACACTCTAGAAATTCCCCACCCCAAAAGACATCTCTCAATTTTGCACAGAAGTCCAACAATCAGAAGTTAAACAAACAGATTGATTTGGTTGTTTGAACACAGTTTTCAACCTATTCTTCTCACTAATATAAAGATTCCAACAATCCTTAGCAACAGTAATCCTTCCCGGAAGTGAAAATCTAGGTTGCACAATACTCATATAGAATCTGAATCCCTCCCCCTCAACAAACTTGAATGGTAGCTCATCAACAATTATTATCCTAGCAAGGGCTTTTCTACACATATCAGCATCAAAAGTAACGGCAATAAATACTCATTCACCCTCTTTTTTTTGTTGGAAGGTAAGGATTGTTTGACTAGGGTCACCCGAGTCCCTAGGAAATTTTTTACATTGATTCAACAAATGATAACGCATATTAGTTGTACCATTTCTATGAGAGTCACATGCATATGATGCACCACACCAATTACATTTAGCCCTAGGATGTGATGACTTAGACTTAGGATCCTTTGTAAAGTGTTCCTAAGTCCAAGATCTAGGTCTAGAAGGTTTTCTGTTACCTTCATTGGGATCATCCTTGCCATCCTCTTCATCAGTTTCCACAGTGCTTGGAGCTGGATTTGTAGGAGTTGCTCCCGGAGTTGCACCCACATTAGTTGAATCAACCTTCCTCTTCTTTGATCTTGGATGGGGCGGGGGTTTGGTAAGCACGCCGCTGTCTGTAAGACCCGGTTAATTAACGGCTAATTAACCCATTGAGAATTTATTCTAGAAAGCCAAAAATGTTATTTTTATGGCTAAATGTGATAGAGGAGATTGAGACGAGAATTTCGGTACCAATTTTATAGAAATCGGACCAAGATTGGACCAAACGGGCCAAACCGGGCCAACCGGACCCAAAGTGGGCCCTTGGCCCAACTAAACTAAACCAAAACCCTAGTTTTCAGGACTCTCTCTCCTTACAACACACTCAAACACGCTGAAATGGTGGAGAGGAAGGGAAGAACACTCTCTCAAGTTCTATCTCTCACTTGATCTTCAAACCACCATAACTTTTGATCTAGAGCTCCGATTGCCGCTCCGTTTGCAGTCACGCGTTCACCGCGGAGAGCTCTACAAAACCCATACAATTAATCTTGAGGTAAGCTACGTTTTACTGTTCGAAATTCCAGCCCTTGATTTCGAGTTTCATGAGCAAAAATGTTGAGATTTTGGGTTCTTTGATGTTATAGGACCCAACTCTCTTGAAGGAGAAGGTTAATCTTGTCTCCTTGGACCTTGGGTGTGGTAAGATTCTCAACCCTAGTATAATTTGAAGTGAAGCAAGGGGAAAAATGCATGATCATTGAGGATCAAAGATGAAAATGTGAGATGCGGAGAATGGCGGTGGAAGTGCTTGTTATGCCATGGGCCGAAGGG
>NC_029794.2:7224572-7225230 GCF_000816755.2 Arachis ipaensis | reverse complement strand
CCGGTGAACTTTATGACTGCGTTGGAGAACATGGATGCTGCTATGCAAGCCACTGCTGAGGCTCTTGGTCAACAGATGAACAACCATGGTAATGACGGAGGTGGAGTTCAGGGCCCGATGACACTGGCGAACTTTTTGAAGGTTAATCCACCTAAGTTCAAGGGAACCACTAGTCCGACTGAAGCCGATACATGGTTTCAAGCTATGGAACGAGCACTGCAAGCGCAGGTGGTACCTGAAGGGCAGCGTGTGGAGTTCGCTACCTATTTGCTCATTGGCGAAGCGTCGCATTGGTGGCAAGGAATCCGACGCCTCCTGTAGCAGGGTGATGATTATATCACCTGGGACATCTTCCAAGAGGAATTCTATAAGAAGTACTTTCCGACTTCTGCTAGGACGGCCAAGGAGCTTGAATTGTTGCAGCTAAAGCAGGGTACTATGTCCGTATCTGAGTATACTGACAAGTTTGAGGAGCTGTTCAGATTCTCTCGTATGTGTCAAGGGACTCCGGTGGAATATGAGGAATGGAAGTGTGTTAAGTACGAAGAAGGACTCCGGAGTGATATTTTCAGTTCAGTGGGACCAATAGAGATTAGGACTTTCTCCGAGTTGGTGAACAAGTGTAGGGTTGCTGAAGAGTGTGTGAAGAGGGCAGCCG
>NC_029794.2:7221215-7224318 GCF_000816755.2 Arachis ipaensis | reverse complement strand
AAGTTCAAGGGAACTACTAGCCCGACTGAGGCTGATACATGGTTTCAGGCTATAGAGCGAGCATTACAAGCACAAGTGGTACCTGAAGGACAGCGTGTCGAGTTTGCCACTTATATGCTCACCGGTGAGGCGTCGCATTGGTGGCAAGGCATTCGACGTCTTCTGCAGCAGGGTGATGACTATATCACCTGGAATGTCTTTCAAGAAGAGTTCTATAAGAAGTACTTTCCGACTTCTGCTAGGACGGCCAAGGAGCTTGAATTGTTGCAGCTGAAGCAGGGTACTATGTCCATATCTGAGTATACTGACATGTTTGAGGAGCTGTTCAGATTCTCTCGTATGTGTCAAGGGACTCCGGTGGAATATGAGGAATGGAAGTGTGTTAAGTACGAAGGAGGACTCCGGAGTGATATCTTCAGTTCAGTAGGACCAATGGAGATTAGGACTTTCTCCGAATTAGTGAACAAGTGTAGGGTTGCTGAGGAGTGTGTGAAAAGGGCAACCGCTGAGAAAGGGAGTCACAAAGGTTCATTTCCACAGAACCGAGGGAAGGGCTTTGCACCTAGAGGTCCGTCTTTCAAGAGGGGAGGTTTCTTTAGGAGGCCCAACAACAACTACTCCCAAGGGAAAAGGTTTGGGAAGCAGCCTCAGAATGATCAAGCTTGTACTAGGTGTGGGAGTCACCATCCGGGAGTACCATGCAAGGCCGGATGGGGTTTGTGCTATAATTGTGGGAAGGCGGGGCATAAAGCCGCAAGTTGTCCGGAGAAGCAAAGGCAAGGTGTTGGGAAAGCACAACAGACTGGTCGGGTGTTCACCACCTCAGCTGTGGGTGCAGAAGGATCCGAGACACTCATTCGAGGTAACTGTGAAATGGTTGGTCAAACTTTAAATGCTTTATTTGATTCGGGAGCATCGCATTCATTCATTGCATTTGAGAAAGCCCATGAGTTAGGATTGAAGATCGTAACCTTAGGTTATGACTTAAAAGTGTATAATGCTACCCATGAGGCCATGGTAACTAGGATAGGATGCCCAAAAGTTTCGTTTAGGTTCAAGCAGCGTGATTTTGTCCATAATTTAATCTGCTTACCGATGATCGGTCTTGATCTTATCTTGGGATTGGACTGGTTATCTGAGAACCATGTCCTGCTTGATTGTTCTACAAAGTCGGTGTACTTTATACCGGAGGATACAGAAGGGCCGGTCGTGGTGAATAATTATTACTTGAATTCGATGATGGTGAACTGTTCTGGAATCGAATGTCAGGGTATCCTGTTGTTAACCGCTGGTGTTTCGGGTGATGATCAAAAGTTGGATCAGATTCCGGTAGTGTGTGAGTTTCCGGAAGTGTTTCCAGATGATATTGAGGAATTTCCACCTAACCGAGAGGTCGAGTTTGCTATTGAGTTGGTGCCTGGGACGGGACCAATCTTAAGTGCTCCTTATAGGATGTCACCGTTAGAGATGGCCGAGCTAAAGTCTCAGTTAGAGGAATTGTTGGGTAAGAACTTTATCCGACCAAGTGTTTCCCCGTGGGGTGCTCCAGTGTTACTGGTAAAGAAAAAAGATGGAAGTATGCGGCTCTGTGTGGATTACAGGCAGCTGAACAAGGTCACCATAAAGAATAAGTACTCATTGCCGAGGATTGATGATCTCATGGATCAGTTACAAGGAGCTGGGGTTTTCTCTAAGATCGATTTGCGATCCGGTTATCACCAGATAAGGGTGAGGGGTGAGGATATCCCTAAGACCGCTTTTAGGACTCGTTATGGTCATTACGAGTATACTGTAATGTCTTTTGGGTTGACGAACGCTCCTGCAGTGTTTATGGATTACATGAATAGAGTATTCCGTCCGTTTCTGGATAAATTCGTTGTTGTCTTCATTGACGATATACTGATTTACTCCAAGACTGAAGAAGAGCATGCAGAACACTTGCGGACCGTGTTGCAGATTCTAAAGGAGAAGAAACTCTATGCGAAATTGTCTAAGTGTGAGTTTTGGAAGGATGAGGTGAAATTTTTGGGTCACGTGGTGAGTAAGAAGGGAATAGCCGTAGATCCAACTAAGGTAGAAGCTGTGATGGATTGGAAGCAACCAACCACAGTAACCGAGATAAGGAGTTTTCTGGGTTTAGCTGGCTATTACCGAAGGTTCATCAAAGGCTTTTCGCAATTAGCTTTACCGTTGACAAAGTTAACTCGCAAAGACACTCCGTTTGTTTGGAATCCTGAGTGCGAGGAGAGCTTTCAGGCATTGAAGAAAAAGTTGACCACTGCACCTGTGTTAGTGTTACCTGAGCCGAACGAACGATTTGAAGTGTACTGCGATGCCTCACTAAAGGGTTTAGGATGCGTGCTGATGCAGCATCATAATGTGGTGGCGTATGCCTCACGACAGTTCGGTTGTGTGGAAAGGAGGTTTCATTAGTCAAAGTGGCTTGGAGTCGAGGCGGTGTTGAGGAACACACTTGGGAACTTGAGTCGGAGATGCGAACGGATTATCCGCACTTATTCTCAGGTAATTGCATTTGAATTTTGTGAGCAAAATTCCCAATTAGGTGGGTAGAATGTAAGACCCGGTTAATTAACGGCTAATTAACCCATTGAGAATTTATTCTAGAAAGCCAAAAATGTTATTTTTATGGCTAAATGTGATAGAGGAGATTGAGACGAGAATTTCGGTACCAATTTTATAGAAATCGGACCAAGACTGGACCAAACGGGCCAAACCGGGCCAACCGGACCCAAAGTGGGCCCTTGGCCCAACTAAACTAAACTAAAACCCTAGTTTTCAGCACTCTCTCTCCTTACAACACACTCAAACACGCTGAAATGGTGGAGAGGAAGGGAAGAACACTCTCTCAAGTTCTATCTCTCACTTGATCTTCAAACCACCATAACTTTTGATCTAGAGCTCCGATTGCCGCTCCGTTTGCGGTCACGCGTTCACCGCGGAGAGCTCTACAAAACCCATACAATTAATCTTGAGGTAAGCTACATTTTACTGTTCGAAATTCCAGCCCTTGATTTCGAGTTTCATGAGCAAAAATGTTGAGATTTTGGGTTCTTTGATGTTATAGGACCCAACTCTCTTGAAG
>NC_029794.2:7217054-7220935 GCF_000816755.2 Arachis ipaensis | reverse complement strand
ATCTCTGATTTGTGCCAAATCTGTTTAGAAATGAAATTAGATCCGGGATGTCCATGCCGTTCGAAGAACGGGTGAAAAATGATTTAAAATGAGAGAGTTATGACCGTCGGAAGATTGGGGTTGAATCTGTGAATTCTGCAGTTTTTAACTTAGAAAATTTTTAGCAGAATGACCCCCCGTGCGTAGGCGCACTTGGCGCGTACGCGCCGTTCTTTCAGGAAGCGCCATCCACGCGTGCGCGTGATGTGCGCGGGCGTGCCGAATGTGCTGCACCCAATGCCCAGCCATTTTCCCGAGAGTTGTGCCAAAGTTGTGCCAGTTTTGTGCCTGGGGCGCAAGAGTACCCACGCGTACGCGTGGCTGACGCGTGTGCGCCGTTTGGCTAATTTTCAATCCACGCGTTCGCGCGTATGACGCTTGCGCGTCGATGAGTTTTAAGGCCATCCACGCGTGCGCGTAGAGTGCGCGTACGCGTGGCCCTGTTTTCATCCCAAAGTTGATTTTTGAGTTTTAAAAGCCAAATTTCATACTTCTAAGCCTCCGATCTCACCACGTATGTCTTAAATCATTAATTATCTTCGCAGCCGGATTTTGAGTCTTGATATTCCCATTTTTGACACTCCTTATATATATGATCTTGCGTTAGCTTATCCTTTGCTCGTTACGTTATCGATCGGAGTGTTGCGCGTTTGAGTTACGGTTTTTTGTTTACCCCTTTTTCTGCAAAGGCTCCTAGTTATAATCAATCATTCATACTACTATACATACTAGATTTTTGTTTTAGAGGTCGTAATACCTTGCCATCTCTGAATTATGACTTAAGCATAAGACTCTGTATGGTAGGGTGTTACACTGTCCGTTGAAGAACGTACCACGGACTCAACATTTTCACCCCCAACTTCAGGCGTCGGTTCATTGGGCTGTTCATTACTTGTTGGCTGCATATATATAAACATAATAATGAAAAATTAGCATTTTAACTCATCAACAGCACCAAAAATATTGTTTCCAGCAACAAATTTAGCATTCAAACTTGTGAAAATATATTAATTATGTGCAGCCATATATATGCACTTATGCAGCCATGTTGATCTCATAATTGGACCCTCCTGCACTAATCTGCATTATTGCCTTTGTGCTACTTGCCTAAATTATTGCATGAAGAAATTGTAATGTACTATCAAATGTAAACCCATGTGCCATGTACCTATTTCTAAGCTTCATTGTGAAAGAACCATGGTTCTAAACTCTTTATTTACTCTCTAGATTAAGTACTCTTTATTTTCTAAATTAAGTACTCTTTATTTAATCTTTCTGTGTTAGCGTTATCAAACCTGCATCAAAGTAATTATTGGTCTTTTGGTCTAGAAAAGACTAAGGAGTACTACTATTCATGTTCATTTTTACCTCTAAACTTGATTTATTAAGTATGGGATACTGCATGACATAATGCAGATATAAGGACATGACAATGTTTAACTACAATATCCCAAATCCATAACTTAAAGAAAAAAGAACACCAAAAATTAAATTACGAAGATACTTAGACAGAAAAAGGTATCCAAATCCCTCAGCTTCATAGACAGAAAAAGGTACTCAAGAATATCTAATAACTTGCAATAAATTTTGAAAAAAACCAAAGATCAGGGAGACAAAACCAATCCTAAAGATTAATCAAAGAGAAAATTCAATTAGGATTCAAGTGGCTAGGCAGTGACTAAAGTAGGTAAAATATCTCTGTAAGCACCAAATTTTATTATTTTGGTTATATGACTTAATATTCGGAATTGGAATCTTAATTGATATGATATAAAGAAGTAAAAATTAAAAAATTAAATCATGTGGATTTATAATTAAAATTGTGATAAGAAGTATATATATACAAAGAGCTTCTTCAATTCAACGAACAGCAACAGCAACAAACTTTCAATCAGCCCACCAACAAGAACATCTAATAAGTAATAACTTCCAACAATTTGTGAAAAAATCGAGTTACCAACGTCAGAAGACGACATTGTGAGTTGCAGGAGAAGGCTCGGTGACGAGGACTGCTGGACGGCGAGAGGACTGCTGTTCGACGACGGAGAAGAACGGCTCAGATGGATCTCGACGACGGCGAGACGATGGCGTGAAGACAGCTCTCTGCAACACCCGTGATGGAGATCGACGACGTCCTTCACGGCGACTCGACGATGGCGCTCTCAGCTCTCTGGCTCTCTGGCTCTCTCAAGCTCTCATTCTCTCAGGGTCTCAGGCAATCAGGCATAGAGGAGAAAGATGGAGGTTGTGATTTATAGGGTTGTGACTTGGGTTGTGGCTGCGCTGAGTGAGTAGGGATTGGGAGGTTAGATGTTTGCATATTAGGTTAAAGGGAAAATGTGTAAAAACAAGGTTTCTGAACTAATATTTCGGTTCGGTTTGGTTCGGTTTAATTTTTACTGAGCCAACCGAAAACCGAACCGAACTGATCAGTTTAATTCAAAAAAAAAACCGGTTTTTTCAGTTTTCCATTCGGTTGTTGTAAATTTTGGTTCGGTTTTGCGATAACTTTTGGTCCGGTTCGATAACTTACACCCCTACTACTCTGTACAAATCCCCATACATAGCTAGGGGAGCAAAAAGTTAAGAACAAGTGGAAAATTTCTGCATGTAGACATCAACATTTAAGTTCCGATTCACCTGTCACCGGTCTTGTATGTGCAAAATGGATTTACTTTTCATCTTGCGTATTTCGCAAGTCATGATTGATGGAGTCATTTTGGGTCAGGCTGATGTTCCAACCTATTCACTTTATCACATTTTCTGACAAACTGTTCAAGGGTTCTTTGCTTTGAAGGGTTATATGCTCAGTAGAAGTATGCTATGCAGGGCTACTCAATGGCTGATTATTCAACACAGCTAAGGTGTTCTCATGGCCATTTAACATCTAATTTTTCAATAACAAATTCAGAATGGTTTCTCAAAAACGTTGAAGTAACCATCAAATACTACTTTAGTATAAACCTTAACAAAATAGAATCAAGATGATACTATGATGAAGAAGAAGAAGAGATGTGATGAAGAAGAAGAAAAAGAAGAAGAGAAGGGCATTTTGGTTCGAAGGACGATTTTAAAATTATGTTGGACTTTAGGGACTATTTTGTATGTTAAAAAAGGTTGGGGACGAAAAAATTTTTTTGTCTATACCTTAGGGATCAAAATCGTACTTAACCCTTAAAATAATGACGATAACAAATGCCTTCTAATGTTGAATTTTTATTTTATAATAAAATTCTAATTTACAGTAATCTTGATGGCAATGCCAAAGAAATTATTGTATAGTTCGTTTTTGGTATTTTATTGTGTATGATATGGTAGGTGAAAATAGAAAATAAATATGAAATGTATGTTATGTATGTTTTGTTGCTGTTTTTTATTTTTACTACTCCTATTAGAACTCTCTCCTCCTTTATTAGGGTCAAGAATTTACTGTAATAACTATACAAAATAGCAAACTATATAAAAATAAAACCACATGTGAAAAAAATAGGATTGAAATTGAGATTTCTTACCACAAACAATGTTAAATATAAATTTAATAGAAAACCAACCATTAGTAACCATGAATTTTACGAACGCTAATAAAAGTACCCATCAAACAAGAAAACTAATGTTGTACCTATGAAAAATGGGTTCCAGATGACAAAAGTACTCAAAGTCTAATTTTTGTTGACTTTTTAACAAAATTTTCAAATTAACCCAATCCTTTTCTCTTTCCCAAACTTCAACAACAGCAGTGCTACAAAAAATTCCATCCATCAATAGCTACAGTTTTAGCACCTTTATTTTTTTTTCTCCCAAATCTTCTTATTCTTCTCAAAATTCACCCAAAAACACACTCT
>NC_029794.2:7206326-7217038 GCF_000816755.2 Arachis ipaensis | reverse complement strand
TCATAATTAGAAGCTTAACATGGTTGAATATACAGCAACCATTCTCACTGTCCGTCACACTCTCTCACTGCCATCGCCTCATCATCGTCGTGTCTTGCACAACGCTTGTTCAACAGCATCGTCACCTCCTGCTCCACACTCGTTCGTCATTGTTGCGGCCTCCTAATCGATCTTCCTTGTCATTGCTGCCTCCAGCAGAATCGTCATCGCCACTAGTAGCATCGTTGTCACCTCTAGCAGCCTCTTTGTCGCTCATTGTTGCTGCTTCTCATAGCCTCGTCGTCGTCGCATCAATCTTTCCTTCTGGCGTGGTCACCATACATTTGTTGCCCCCTTCTGTACTAAGTCCGATTCTCTGATTAACATTTTGGGTTCAGAGTTTGTTCAATATTTTTTGGCAATATAAATTTTGGGTATGGATTGATTAAGTAAATTGATTGGTAATTTAACCCTTCTTTTTTGTTGTTGTTGTTGTTGGTGGTGGTGGTGGTGTAAGTAGTGGGAAGGACCTTTCAGATTCTAAGTACGGAACCCATATTTTATAGGTATAATTTTAATTTCTTGGTTTGATGGGTACTTTTGTCAGTGTCTATGAAGTTCATGGGTATTAATAGTTATTTTTTCAATTTAATATTAAAAATAGAGTGGTAAAATGATAAAAAAATACGTAGTTCAGATGGAACATTGTGTGAAAATGGTAGCGAAGGGTCAATACTTCCAGCAGATGAAATATTGTGTGAAAATAGTGGTGGAGGACCCGTAATTCCAGCAAAAACAAAAAATATTTTTTTACAGAGTCAAAAATAAAAGTAACGCAATAGTCTCTTTTATTTTGAAGTCAAAATTTTTTTTAATAGAAGTGATAAAATAACTTGAGAATTAGAAAAGTCATATTTTTTATTTTTTCAAAAATTTTAAATTAATTTTTTAAAAAGTTAAAAATATTTGTTATAAATAATACCAAATACCTCTAATGTGACTTTTAATAATTCAAAAAAAAAATTTAGGGTTAAATATTTTTTTGGTCCCTAAGGTGTGAGGCCAAAATCAAAATCGTCTCCGACATTTTTTTGTTATTAAAATTATCCTCAACGTTACAAAACGTTATAAAATCGTCCCTTTCTACTTTAATTTTATTTTTTTTACCAAATTACCCTTAATAATTAATATAAATAATAAAAATAATATTAAAAAATAAAAACAAAACCCTTCCTTTCCACCTGGACCCCCACTCCCGTATCTCTTCCTTTTCTTCTCTCCCCATCCCCTTCCTCATCCCCTTATCTATTCAGCCTTTCTTTCAATGCGCAAGAGAAATAAAAGACGAGTCTTTGAACTGTATTCCCAAGATTTGATGAATTCCATTGATATTGAAGGAGTAATGAATTCGCACGCTCGAATTGTTGGCACCCAATCTTATCAGCTAAAGCTAGGAGAAATTGGGCAAGGTCAATGTCCCTATTTTCCTCTTCAGACAAAATCATGAAACCAATTTGAGCATAAGGATGCATTGGCATGAACCAATTATCTTGCCACTGTGAAGAGTATTGCACATACCTTGTTCCTACCAATCTTACTTTTTCCTCTGTTGAAAACTTCTGGGAACTAATGCTAGTGCTAGTTTTCGCTTTTTCGCTGGCGCCGCTTAAGTTTCTCCGTCCTAACCTCTGGAACCTGCTTTTGTAACTGTAGAGGAGCTCCCATGAATGAGGCGGAGGTCTTTTCCCTTTACCTTCCTCACTCCATTGTTTACTTCAGCCTCTATCTCAGCCTCCTCCCTACTCCACTCTCTCCACCCAAATATTCAACAACAACAATACCAAAAATTTTTTTTAATTTCAAAAAAATCAAACAAAACCAACATAGAATCAACAATAACATTATATCCAAATTCAAAAATCCATCACAACAATAACACCAACTATTTTTTTAATTTCAAAAAAATCAAACAAAACTAACACAGAATTAACAACAATATCTCAGATTCAAAAATTCATCAACAATAACAGCAATCCTTCAAAATTCAAGACAGAAAATTCCAAATTCCAATCCTTCAAACTCAAAAGAGAGAACGCAGAAAAGAGAGAAGACAAAAGAGAGATAAAAGAGATGAAGAGGAAAACTCAGAGAAGAGGGGTGGTGTTGCTGCCGTCCGCCGCCGTCACGGTTGAAGGAAAGAGGAGGAAGAAGCGACGGCACGAAAGCTACTACCGTCACCGTCGCCGTCGCAGCTGTAGCTGAGGAGAGGACAGATCAAGCGAGGAGGAAGAGCAGACCCTCTCACCACCAAAAGCTCGACGACGGTGTGGAGCCCGACGCCGACAGAGCAGCTCTCTGCTGTCACTCTTCCCTGCCGTCATCTCCTCCTTCTTCCTTTCCTTTCTTCTTCATTTGTTCCTCTCTTCTCTCGTTCTCTTTCTCATCTCCTCGTTTTGTCTCTCTCTGAAGTATTACCATGTGTTCATAACACGCAGTGGAAGAAAAGAAGGTAATCCTAAAGATCTATTTTTGTGCTTAAACTTTATTCCAATAATAAATATATAGTAGATCAGATCTAAATACCTGAGTACGCTAGTAAAAATCTTTTTCTCCTTCGATGGTATGAAGGCGCTATGCGTATCCACACCGAGACCAACCTTTGCTGTCAACTCTTTGACCAATGGATATCTGATCTAAATTGAGAACCTCTTTGCAACTTTTTGCACACCATAAAATTCTTCTACAAGAATTAGGCTCACATACACTTATGTGTGTAGAGGTAAAGGAATAAAACTCTTGTGTTTTATTCTCTCTCATATTTCCTGTACTCTTAGCATACATATACATAGTATGAGATTTGTTATTGATTTTAAATTTGAATCTCAATTCAAATTTAAAGCATATCTTTTTATTTTAAACTTGAATCTTTCAAATTCATGAATCATATCATAACTCGATTTGAAACAGAATCGATTAGGATCTTATCCAAATTTAGAATTCAAATTTAGAAATAGAATAACTAATTATTCTCAAATCCCATTAAATTTTCTCAATTATCATATTATTATTATATTCTTGATGCTAGCAAATAATATAATAATATTCCATTTGAATTGATATAATTATTTATTTGATCAAATCAAAATAATAATTAAATAATTCTACAGCAAAGATTAGAACACTCGTTAGTGTGTGACCCCATAGGTTCAATACTAAGCGGGTAGTAAATTAGTCATACTAAATTTACTAATCAAGGTTGGCGTCTAGCAACACTCCTCAACAACCCGATAGTATGAAGTAATATATTTTTACTAAGAACCTTAGAAGAACAAAGTATAGTTTCTTCCATCTTTCCAGCTCTTGGTTAACCTTTAGAGTATGGTTTAATTGTCAAACTCTAACTTGTTACCATTATTATAATGAACTGTGAATGACCTAAGAAACTCATTTCTTCATTCATTTAATCCCATTGGCCAAGGTTTTATTCATCTCAGTCATTATAATTATAGAGCTCAAACTCTTTACCAAGAGTTGACGGATTCCTTATTGACTAATCATTAATTCTACAAGTATTTAAATCATACCCAATATCCATTCAACTAGCACCCTAGGGTATTAGATGTCCAGAATCAAAGTATAATAAATACATTGTTAATTACTATGACAGTCGCAGGTCAAAGGAAACTCTATTACTATGTTCATCTTGAGAATATCCTATTGACAAATATGCGGTAATTATAACCATTAGGAATTCTCAAAGTGAGTCAGTTTAATGGTCATATCTCTATATGCACCCCATATATATATATATATATATAATTTAATAAATGAGATCTATTAATCTTCATCCAATGAAGACCATTATATATATATATTGATCTTTCCGGATTATTAATGTCCTTTTTTATAATCCTATGACCAAGAACAATTTAGATTAAATTATAAAATATTTATCTCTCAACATTATGATCACTATCACAATGATAAATCTCTAAATTTAATCAAGAGCCTTATTATATTAACATTTTAATATAATAACAAGAACAAATTATTTGATACGTGATTGATTAGATTGTGATCATACTACTTAGTCCCAACAATCTCCCACTTGCACGAGAGCCAATCATGATAGATTGGATCTTGGGCATACTATTATCACAATAATCTCCCACTTGCACTAGAGCCAATCAATCATGTGTATAATTTTTAATGCACATTTGTGTTTATCAAAACTCTTTTGACCTTAAACACCTTAACTCTTGAGCATGTTTGCTTGACCTTTTGTAAAATACACCTAGTGCATAATAAATATCACGTTTTCTCAAAATATGAAATCTTCCACTACAATAGTGCATAATTTTATTTTAAGAACAATCTTTATTGAACATAATTATAAAAAATCTAAGTAACCATTAGATATATCTTTATAGAATTGTATCATTATACAAATAGGCTATTTTTTTGAAAAGTTAGTTTGACGATCAAACCTTTTATACTTTCAGGAAAAAGTATATCCTCTATTGAGTGGTATACAATTCTAATAAAAGTAATTGTACTCCCACTCTTTTTTTAAGATGGAATCCCTTTTCTAAAAGGGAGTTTAACCTCTTATCACTGACACTTTGTCATAAGAAGAGTGATAAAAATAATCTCATTATTTCTTTAGGGTAACCAATAAATCTCATTTATTGGACCTAATATCAATTCTATTGTTGTACAATCTCTTAACACATATAAGGCATCTCCAAACTCTAATGTTCTTGAGTTTCAGCTTATGCATTTTCCATATCTCATATGGGTAAAAAATTGATTTAGTGAGAAATTTATTAATTTAGCAACATTTCTAAAACGTAGTCCAAATATTTAACAAAAAGTGATCCTCAGCTAAATCAAATTCCATGTTTCTTTAAACATGATGGAGTACATAGAGTACTAGTATTTGTGCATTGAGAGAATCTCATTCTCTATTCAATAGAATATCAATGAGATAATTAGAGATTTTACTTTAAGCTCTTATAATAAAAATACTCAATATCTTTATTATTGGTCAAACCAAATCTTAAGAGCAATTTTGATTCGCATCCTCAATACTCATATTGAGTTTTTTCAAAAATATCACAAATCTTAATCATATTAAGGCCAATTATAAATTCTTTGTAACAAACTAAATCTCCAAAAATGCTTGCAAGAACAATTCTCGCTAAAGCCATTTGGTTAATGGCATTCCAACTTCTAAAGTTGTTTAATTCAAAATATATTGCCCAATACTTCCACTAGTTTAAATAAAATCTTTGATAGTCATACTATCTTACTTTGAGCACCATACATCTTCTCAAGATGTTCAGTAATAAATAGTGAGTATATGGTTTTGAAATTAGAACTCATGGTTGTCAAAACAACCCATATTGTAGTAAAATAATATTTTAGATACTTCACAAGTACTGACTATTCCATCACCAATTTTATTGGACAATATTATTTCAATAGGATTATCATGTCCATGATAACCCTTTCATACATAAGAACAATTCTCAATGTATAGCCAATTTATTACTTTTAAGTATGCCATACTAAAGATGGACGTATTTAAAAATTTTAAAATATGAAAGTAAATCAAGAAATCTATATTTCTGTCAAAATTATTTAGAATCGTGAATGAGTACCTTGGTTGTCAAGTTGTTACTCATACTTATTCTAAATAAACATGATTAAATTATATCCCATATAATTATAATCCTAAATAATTATCTGGTTGTCAGACAATTATTTAACTGAATTATATTTTATACCCCTAGGTTGTCTAGGTTCAAGTATAAAATTAATTCTTTTTATACATCATCATATGCATAAATAAATTCTATCTTTGAGTACAAGTCTCCTGGTTGTCAGGTTGCTCTTTGTAAACAAGAGATAAATTTATTTTTGACAATCTCCTAACTTTTAGGATTTATCTCCATTGTTAGAGAATTTCTACCAGTATATGGATTAAATTTTATACTCCCAGGTTATCTAGGTAAAAATATAAAATTAAATCCTTAATACATTAAATGTATGCACTGATTATTATCTTGAAAATAAAAACTCCTGGTTGTCAGGCCGCTCTTTATAATCAAGAACATTAGAAAACTAATTTTTAAAATTATAGTGTTCAAAACACATTAATCAAATCAAAATTTGATTTTTCATGTACTAACGTTTAGCCTTAAAAAATTATCAAATCAAATTTGAACTTTATATATACACTTATATATATAAGAAACAAACAAAAGATATTTTGCATCTTATTCCTTTTATTGTGATCAAAATCACAATAAATTTTAATAAATAAATAAAATCAAACAAAATATTTGATTATAAATATAACTTTTATATTAAAAGAATGATAATTTAATCACAATTAAATAATTAAAATAAATTAACTATTAATTTATTAGAAAACATTCTCAATGGAAATAAATACATCACATGCTTAAAAAACAATTTGAATTAATCCTATTAATTCACAAACTTTAAGAAAATAGGAATAAAAATTTAAACACAAAAAGCAAAAGCTCTGATACCACTGAAGGATTACCATGTGTTCATAACACGCAGCGGAAGAAAAGATGGTAATCCTAAAGATCTATTTTTGTGCTTAAACTTTATTCCAATAATAAATATATAGTAGATCAGATCTAAATACCTGAGTACGCTAGTAAAAATCTTTTTCTCCTTCGATGGTATGAAGGCGCTATGCGTATCCACACCGAGACCAACCTTTGCTGTCAACTCTTTGACCAATGGATATCTGATCTAAATTGAGAACCTCTTTGCAATTTTTTGCACACCATAAAATTCTTCTACAAGAATTAGGCTCACATACACTTATGTGTGTAGAGGTAAAGGAATAAAACTCTTGTGTTTTATTCTCTTTCATATTTCCTGTACTCTTAGCATACATATACATAGTATGAGATTTGTTATTGATTTTAAATTTGAATCTCAATTTAAATTAAAAACATATCTTTTTATTTTAAACTTGAATCTTTCAAATTCATGAATCATATCATAATTCGATTTGAAACAGAATCGATTAGGATCTTATCCAAATTTAGAATTCAAATTTAGAAATAGAATAACTAATTATTCTCAAATCTCATTTAATTTTCTCAATTATCATATTATTATTATATTCTTGGTGCTAGCAAATAATATAATAATATTCCATTTGAATTGATATAATTATTTATTTGATCAAATCAAAATAATAATTAAATAATTTTACAGCAAAGATTAGAACACTCGTTAGTGTGTGACCCCATAGGTTCAATACTAAGCGGGTAGTAAATTAGTCATACTAAATTTACTAATCAAGGTTGGCGTCTAGCAACACTCCTCAACAACCCGATAGTATGAAGTAATATACTTTTACTAAGAACCTTAGAAGAACAAAGTATAGTTCCTTCCATCTTTCCAGCTCTTGGTTAACCTTTAGAGTATAGTTTAATTGTCAAACTCTAACTTGTTACCATTATTATAATGAACTGTGAATGACCTAAGAAACTCATTTCTTCATTCATTTAATCCCATTGACCAAGGTTTTATTCATCTCTGTCATTATAATTATAGAGCTCAAACTCTTTACCAAGAGTTGACGGATTCCTTATTGACTAATCATTAATTCTACAAGTATTTAAATCATACCCAATATCAATTCAAGCTAAATTTAATCAAGGACCTTATTATATTAACATTTTAATATAATAACAAGAACAAATTATTTGATATGTGATTGATTAGATTGTGATCATACTACTTAGTCCCAACAATCTCCCACTTGCACGAGAGCCAATCATGATAGATTGGATCTTGGGCATACTATTATCACAATAATCTCCCACTTGCACTAGAGCCAATCAATCATGTGTATAATTTTTAATGCACATTTGTGTTTATCAAAACTCTTTTGACCTTAAACACCTTAACTCTTGAGCATGTTTGCTTGACCTTTTGTAAAATACACATAGTACATAATAAATATCACGATTTTCTCAAAATATGAAATTTTCCACTACAATAGTGCATAATTTTATTTTAAGAACAATCCTTATTGAACATAATTATAAAAAATCTAAGTAACCATTAGATCTATCTTTATAGAATTGTATCATTATACAAATAGGCTATTTTTTTGAAAAGTTAGTTTGACGATCAAACCTTTTATACTTTCAGGAAAAAGTATATCCTCTATTGAGTGGTATACAATTCTAATAAAAGTAATTGTACTCCCACTCTTTAAATGTATGCACTGATTATTATCTTGAAAATAAAAACTCCTGGTTGTCAGGCCGCTCTTTATAATCAAGAACATTAGAAAACTAATTTTTAAAATTATAGTGTTCAAAACACATTAATCAAATCAAAATTTGATTTTTCATGTACTAACGTTTAGCCTTAAAAAATTATCAAATCAAATTTGACCTTTATATATACACTTATATATATAAGAAACAAACAAAAGATATTTTGCATCTTATTCCTTTTATTGTGATCAAAATCACAATAAATTTTAATAAATAAATTTTAAACTTGAATCTTTCAAATTCATGAATCATATCATAATTCGATTTGAAACAGAATCGATTAGGATCTTATCCAAATTTAGAATTCAAATTTAGAAATAGAATAACTAATTATTCTCAAAACTCATTTAATTTTCTCAATTATCATATTATTATTATATTCTTGGTGCTAGCAAATAATATAATAATATTCCATTTGAATTGATATAATTATTTATTTGATCAAATCAAAATAATAATTAAATAATTCTACAGCAAAGATTAGAACACTCGTTAGTGTGTGACCCCATAGGTTCAATACTAAGCGGGTAGTAAATTAGTCATACTAAATTTACTAATCAAGGTTGGCGTCTAGCAACACTCCTCAACAACCCGATAGTATGAAGTAATATATTTTTACTAAGAACCTTAGAAGAACAAAGTATAGTTCCTTCCATCTTTCCAGCTCTTGGTTAACCTTTAGAGTATGGTTTAATTGTCAAACTCTAACTTGTTACCATTATTATAATGAACTGTGAATGACCTAAGAAACTCATTTCTTCATTCATTTAATCCCATTGGCCAAGGTTTTATTTATCTCAGTCCTTATAATTATAGAACTCAAACTCTTTACCAAGAGTTGACGGATTCCTTATTGACTAATCATTAATTCTACAAGTATTTAAATCATACCCAATATCCATATAACTAGCACCCTAGGGTATTAGGTGTCCGGAATCAAAGTATAATAAATACATTGTTAATTACTATGACAGTCGCAGGTCAAAGTCCCAACACTCTCTCTAGCCACGACACAATGGCGAAAGCGACGGCGACGGCGGCGGCCACACTCTTCCCTACCGTCACCTCCCTTTTCTTCCTTTCCTTTTCTTTCTTCTTCCCCTGTTTCTCTCTTCTTTTGTTTGTCTTTTGTTTTCTTTTTTTTTTCTGTTTTTTGTAGGGATAAGAGGTGGGGTGGGGGTAACCGAGTAAGGGGGTGGAATGGGATGATTTTTTTTAATATTTTTTATTTTTGTTTAAAGGGTAAAATTGTCAAAATATGTTGTTTATAAAAAATATTGTTTATGGATAAAAGGATGATTTTATAATATTTTGTAACGTTAAAGATAATTTTAATAACAAAAAAAAGTCGAGGACGAATTTGATTTTCACCCCAAACCTTAGAGACGAAAAAAGTACTTAACCCAAAAATTTACTATTTCTCAAAAGGCTCTAAATATACGATTCGCACGCAGCGCAGTCCATACACTAGGTAGGAAAGTAAAAATTATCTTTGATCTTTTATATTAAGAGAAAGTCTAGGAGACCAGCAGATTTTATGGTTTTTAGCCATTAATTAACCATCAATGATGTTTTTAATAGTGTGAGATTGCATCTAATGGTGTAGAATCATTCAATTTCCTTTTGATAATTAAGTGTTGGCCAAAATTTAACAAAAATACTAGCCCCTTAGTACTCCTCTTATATTAATTATGTTAAGACTGAATAGTTTTCGAATAATTTGTTCGTTATTAATTATTTATTATATATTAATAAATTAAAACTTCTTGAATTAAACTTTGATATTTTGGATTTTTTTTTAGTTCAATATGTATCCAAACAAATTTAACAAGTCGTTTTGATGATGTAATTGATTAGCATCTATGATCTATATGGCGGAACAAGTTGGTTGATGATGACTAACGACAGTTGAGGCAAAACTAATTTCTACTATGGAAATGCATTTGGTTTGACTTCAACAGCTTCACTAAGTTTTGCCTTGCGAGTAGCTGTCCAACAATTAATTTTCAATTCTGACTATTTAGTGTGTATTTTTTGTTTAATTTATTTTTATAATAAACTTTATATTTTAAAAAATTATTTATTTTTATAATTTTTAAATTAAATATTAATTCTCAAATGTTTTTGGTAAATTAGACATTATTTTTTAAATACCAACAATCACCGTAATTAATTAGGGGGTCATTAGTCACCAAAAAAAATTAGGGGGTCATTTGTACGACTAAGATTTGCGTGAGTAATTAGCACAGAGATTATTCTTTATAAATTATGAAATTGATGACGTACGTGGTTAATTGGTTATGGTGACTCCATAGTGATGCATGCTGTTTTTGTGAAAATAATTAGGGTATGGTTTCGTGTCTTACATAGAATATATATATAATACATAAA
>NC_029794.2:7172194-7206237 GCF_000816755.2 Arachis ipaensis | reverse complement strand
CTCGTGTGTATAATAATTTATTGATTAGTGGTAGTAGATCCTTAATAAATAAAGTATTAATATGAGTTAAAAAATCTGTAAAAAAAAAAGTATTTGTCTTTAAAGTAGAACAATTTCTCATCGATAGTAGTACTTATGAAAATTTATCTTTGTTAAAATTTACCTGGAATAATTTTATTTGTTGGTATCGTATTTATTCTTGAAGTCAAAACAATCACTACAAGAAAAAACAATATTTGTAACAAAAAAATTGTTACCAAAAATCAAAATTTTAAAACAAAAGAATTTTGTAACAAAAAAAGGGGTCGTTGCAATATGTCCCGTTACAAAAAAATTTTGTAACAAAAAATGAAACTGTTACAATTCAAAGTAATATTTTGTAACAAATTTTTTTAATACAAAAACCAAAATTTGTTACAAAAGTGGTAACACTTTTTTACCTTTAAAATATTTTTCGTAACAATTTAGATTTTTGTGTCATAATATTTTGTTACAAAATACTACTTACTTTTGTAACATTTTTTATTCTTTTAGTTACAAAAATAGAAAGTTGATTTTAAAATATTTAATTAAATAATTCATATATCAATTAATTTTCTAATCCCACTAACTCAACATTTATATGATATATAATCATATAGATAATTAAAATATCTTACATGTTATTAAAATTCTTTTACAATAAAATAAGTTCTACAAATTCAACTAAACACAACTTTTTTCTAACATAAAATTGTATCATATCAAATTTATAATTCTTGACTTTTCTAGCATATTTCAGTCAATATAAAGTCTAGCATGTTGGCATCAATTTTGTACCCCTACAAATATAAACAATGAAAACCAAAATTAAAAAATAACACATAACACTATCTTCATCCGAGTAAAAATTTAAAACTTACAAGTTAAAATTAACTAATTCCTTAAAAATATATTTTCAGAGTTCAAAACTAGCCAATCAATAATGCAAATTATCAAGAATTAATAATTCAATATATAAACTTGGGCCAACTAATCACAATTCAATCACAACTTAGTGAACAAATTTATTAAATTTACATAAGTATTAATTATCAAACAATCATTACAAAACACAATTTTCACCAAAATCTTCATAACAAATATACTTGACCTTTTTTTATGCTTTTACACTCATAAAGTTCCATAATGAGGTTTATGTCAAAACACGAGATAAGAACATAGAGAAGCACCTGAACAGAGTTTCTGTTATTGCAGAAGCAATAGTAATGCAGAGAAAGTTTGGAAATAGAGAATGACAGTTATAGAAAATCAAGCAAGATTTAGAGCAATCAACAATTGGCAATGCATTCATAAAGAATGGTGGCTGCAGAAAATCAAACAAGGTTCAGAGCAATTAGCAATTAGCAATGCATTCATAAAGAATTGCTAATTTTGCCTTGAATATTTATTTTGCAGTAAATACAAGGCAATTAGCAATGCATTCATGAAAGATAACACAAGGCAATTAGTTGTCACAAGAAAGATAACACATTTTTTTCTTGATAATTAAGACTTCTTAAGAAACTGTGAACTAATCTGTCATACAAATTAAAAATACTATTTTTTCATAACATGAGCTAAACCTCATATCTAGCAAGAAAATTAGTGCAACCATAACATTACACTTAACAATATCAAATTTGATAATCATTTCTTGAATCAAAGATAAGTGGAAGTTTAGAACTCACATTCATGTCATAGAATCAGAACAAATACGCTATTGTCACCCCTGGTGCTCTCCCAAGTCCAGCAGTACAATGCACGTAAACTCTTTCTTTTCCCTATGAGATTGCCCATTCCAATGATAAGATGCTTTAGGTAGAATATTTTGCAAGGAGTTTGGATCAAAGTCTATTGCCTAATAAAATAGATTTAATTTATAAAATATATCAAGTTATGAATTATAATCTAGTCTCAGAAAAGTAAGCAAAGCATTTAACAAACTCACAACTCTTTCAGAAAAAGGTTTTCTAACACATTTAAAGTGCAATGTCAATTGCACCAAAAGTATATGGATCCTTGACTTAGCCATACATTGTATTAACCAGATAGGAAAAATTAAAATTTCTATCTCATGACAATGCCATTAAGCAAGATAAGTTGACATTGTTGTATATACTTTTATAAAATTCAGAGTGGGAGTCTATTTTCTCAACAAAATTGACTGAAATACATGTTTGCAGCTTTCTTACTTACCGGCCTCCTCATATGTCGAACATCGAGTTCGTGGCACCTCCTTGTTATCGACTTCAAGTCTATTCCCCAATATTCTACATCCTTATCTTGCTGCAAATTCAGAATGTATGTCACACCCTCTTCCTTCTTGAGGTGATCGATGTCTTCAGGTTTCTGTGGTTGGGATCCCACAATGTGATTGTCAATTATAAGTGTGTAATTCATACCTGAAATAAATCAATCACAGATTGCATCAGCAGCAGCAATCATATTACTGTGCTATGCATTTTATATAATAGACACAAATTAATACAGTACTAACTATTCCTTCTAGCACTTTATAGTAAAATTGCAAGTAATTAACAAAGAAAACTCATCATTATATCAAACAGTTGGCAGTCATAACTAACAAATAGGAAAAAAAGAGGAAACTAACCCAGATCGTGGTGATACTCATAAGGATTCCTCGTCATCCTTTTCATAGCAAAATTGTAATCTTCCATTCTATCTTTGGATTTAGAGGCAGTGGTTTTGCTGGTGGAGGGTTTGTGCTTCTTCTCATCAATGTCACTTTCTGATAGCTTCTTGCAGCATATCCGAGTGATAGGACACGATTCAAAAGCAGCGAGTCCAGAGGGGCAGATGATGGCATGGCAACAGAAGTAGAAGAGGTGACAACCCACAAATGACAAGAAGAAGCATCGATGGTGACAACGGCGATGACGTCTTTGTGCAGCTCCATTGGTGACGACGACGACGGAGCTGGCAGTGACGAGGACAGCCAGGCTCCCCTCCAGTGGCAGCGACGCTACTCCCTCGCGAGCTCGTCTCTCTCTCCCCTCATGTTATGACTCTCCCGACAGCGACAAGACGGCGGCGACGGTGGCAATGACATCCACCACCGCCGTCTCCCCTTTTCCCCCTCTCCTTCCTTCTCCTTCTTCCCCCCTCTTTCCTTTTCTTTCCGTTTCGTGTGTGTATGGTTTAGGGTCTGAGTGTTTGTGTGTGAGGCGGCTGGGAAAAACAAAAATTTTTGTATTTTGTGACAAACAAATAATTTGTTGCAAACAATATTGAATTTTGTGACAAATTAAATTTTTGTTACAAAATATTTTAAACTTTTGCAATAACTTCATCTTTTATTACAAAATATTATAAATTTTTGCAACAAAACACTGGTTTGTTATAAAAGCCAATATAATTTGTAACAAAAAAAACCAAGTCGTTACAAAATATCAAAACGTATTGTAACAAATTGTATTATTGTTACAAAACATTATTATTATGTAACAATTACTAATTTTTGTTACAAAAAAAAATAATTTTTTGTAACAATTTTAAATTTGTTACAAAATTTTTGTTACAAATATTTCATTTTCTTGTAGTGAATATGATCAATATTCTTACCCGTTAAAACTTATATTTTATGACATAATTTTCAAGTTTTCAAACTTACATACTTATGTTATTACAAAATCTATTAAATTGATATTCATGGTAACATTATCGAAACACCATGGTTGAGTATTAGTTATTGTGAAAAGAAACCAATAACAACTTTGTTATTTAATATATAATTTATTCTATTAAAAAATAAATTAGTATTTTTTGAATTGATAAATACATTTTCTCTTATTTTCTTATATCATTTTATTTGATAATATTTGCCATTAAAAATAGCAAATAACCACATTATTCTATAATATGATGTTCAAAATAATTTCTTATCTTAAAATTAATTCTGTTTAGTGAGAAAAAATTCAAAATATTTTTTTTATTTTCTTACTCAAATTTAAAATTAAATTTAGAATTGATTAACAAATCATCATTTTTTAAATTTCAATAAAAAATTAATTTATTGTAAATATATTTAATTTTTACATATACTAAATGTTATAATATTTAATAGTATAATATTTATTACAATAATAACTTAAAATATTAATCCAATATATACTTGAGTCTAGTAAGAACTTAAAATAAGTAAGATTAACCTAAGTTTATTGTTAGGGTCCCAAATCCGACTTAAGTTCATTATCTTAAGGTCTAATAATGCAAATGAAGTTCACATGTTCTCTCTCAAATCGGTTTAGATTGGATCTCCGTTACTAGTTAGGTATGGTAATAGATACTCAAGGCAGCGTAGCAAATCCCTTTTCCATCCCTCACTCTCTTTAAAAAAAAATCCCACGTCCTCTCTCCGTCTTTATAAGTCCCTGTTTAATTATCCCCTCAGAGAATGTAGATCTTTTCGAGTATTTACGGGTATTCTTTGAAAAGTTTTGAAAAAATTGACATAAAAAAGTATAATATAATAATCATAAAATAATTAATTCAACACAATTCATATCATATTCATTATGAAAATAATATTTCAAAAAAATATAAGAATATATTCCAACATAATAATATAACATAATTTTTGGGGCGATACTGAACGACATAATGACGAATTTGAGAGGCAGAGAGAGAGGGAGAGAGAAAGAGAGAGAGAGGTTGAGAATGAGTCTGAAAAAAAAAAGGAACGATTCAAATTGAAGGCATGAATGAGGATTACTAAATTCAAGAAATTGATTTATGTATATATAAATTATGATAAATAAATAATTTTATATTCGCAGAGATTTAACGAGTCTCATGAGGTGGGTATCCTATGTCTTCATCCCTATCCATCTCACATGAGCGGGCTTGAGATTTCACATGTGCCTATCTAACCTCAAATCGTGAGTAATCTCCACGAATATCCATTTTGGCTATTTTTTTATCATTCATATTGCTAGCAATTTTTGCTTCGTGACGTGGAACTATTTCAGTCACTTAGTAAATTCTCAGATAACTAAAGTCTAATAAGTTATATATCATTCTTATAAAGTCATATGTATCCTTGTTATAACAATATTAATCGAAGATAAATGGATAAATACTAAATGAGTAACATTTTATATATATATATAAAATAATAATAACTAATATCACTATATTATATTTTGTAAATTTTTTTTAATAAAAATCCCATTTATACACCTTTAAAATGCTCACTTTAATACAATGATATTTTTTATTAAAAATAAAAATGATAGTAAATATCACATATATTTGTTAATAAATTATATACAAATAATTTTTTTGAAGCATATCACTTTTATCATATGAAAATAATTTAGATACCTTTAAATGTAATTATGATAACTATCTAAGTATTATATATGGATTTTTTTTATTATAAATAAAAAAAGCTTTATTTTTCGAAAAAATTATTAAAACTTTAATTTTCGAGATACATTTTTTTAGCATTTAGGACAAGTTCGTTGGAATAAAGTTCGGCACAACCCCAGCGAACTTCAAGTGTTATATGAAGTTCGCGCCCCCCTCCCTACGAACTTTGAGCTGAATCTTCCATATATACTCAGATTGATTGAGAACGAAATTCAATACTAGTAGTTCATTCTTTTCTTTGATATTGATCTTCTAATTTATTCTCTACAATGTCTGAAGTTCCGGTGTTATCCATTCATTATGATAGTAAAATAGTATAATAAGATAAAGAAGGTTCTATCATGTTTAGATTTGCTCAACCAGCAATTGCATACATGGCACCCGAAGTCAACAGTTTAACAGCGTTGATAAATTTGATATTATATTCCATTTGGCCAACAACATACAAAAAGAGTGAAAAAAATTTACTACAGATATCTATCCGAAATAGATAACACTTTGTTTTATAAAAGGTATGTCATAGATTATAGTTGTGATTGTTATTTTTGTATTATTTTTATTAGATCACAATTTTAAGAATATTTTATGCTTTTTGAATTAAGTATTGGTTACGTGATGATGAGAACATACATCTTATAAGGGTGTGGCACATCCATTGAATAAATGTCTATCTGTTGGAATTATTTGTTTTTCTAGTTGAGTTCGGTGGACGAGGGTCATCTGCGGATACTATTGATGATACCTCTTTAAGTGGAGCAATCAGATGAAATATTACAAGAACGATTGTTGACCTAAATACGCCACCTTAAAGTAGTCAAGAGGGGTCAAACTTTGAACATTCTAATGATGGTATGATGCAAACTGATTGAAAGTCACGAGGGTTCTGCTATGAGAGACCCAATGATGAATTTCTATCAAGTTAATCCCGATGACGGTGAATATATATATATGCTGAGGCTGAACCAACAGAAATTTCTGATGAGGGTGAGGAGGAGGAAGATAAGAACTACTACGGTGACACACAAATCGCACTGAAACAGCCTATCATTTCTCGACTATATGACCCGCTGGATCACTTTTTCACTTTGAATCTCGAGGAAATGACTTCAAATTATTTATTTAGTCATAGAGGCCTCGAAGAGGATCCCGCCAATGAGTTTGAGATTGGACAATAGTTTGAAAACAAGGAGAAAGTCATATTGACAATTAAGACGTACAACATTAGGATGGCTGTGGAGTATAAAATACTAGAGAGTGATCAATTAAAGTATGTTGTAAAGTGTATCCAGTTTAGGTCCGGTTGTTGATAGAACAAACGTAAGCTTGACAGTCCACTTGGTCTGTGACTATCTATCATCGAGGCCTGGAACAACACCTAGTAGCTATTGACATAAGTCCTCAATAGACCGTCCGTGATGGAATTCCTCTCTCCTACCGATGTAGCCACTGACTGAATCTCTATCAATGTTGAGTTCCAACTAGTACGCCACGTTATGCAGGGTGATAGTCATCTCCCCACATGGCAGGTGAAACGTATGGGACTCAGGTCCCCACATTACAGTAACAACTTGAATAAAAAATCACAGTAAAAACAAAAAAAATGAAAAAGAAAAACAACAAGAACATGAATCAACTAACAGAATCAATCAACATAACATAATGATAGTAATAACAAGTTAACTACAATAATTGAAAAAGAAAAATCAAGTAATAACAACATAAATTAAGCTACACAAAACATAAAAATGCAAAAGCAGCAACAAAGCAACAATCAAGAACAATAAGAATAAACATCATAGTGAACAAATATCAACTGTTAGAACTATCAAGAACAAATAGCAATACCCAGCAACAACAATAAACACAAGAAATCTAAGAAAACTCAAAACAGAGATAAGCAAGAAATTAAAAACATAAAAAAATGAACAAAATAGAGGTTTAGGGTTTTAATGAGCAGTGATTGAAGGAGAAAGAGCAAGAACATTGATGACGAGCAGCAGACGAACGGAAGATGAGCAACGACAGAGGACGGGCGACGACGGCCGAACTGATGGAGAGGGTTTGGACTGTTGGTGAATAAAGAGAGAGGTTGAATTGTTGGAGACTTTCACATTCCACCATGACACGATGGTCTCTGAGCGACACGGACGGCAGCGTTGAGTCTCTCCTTGCGGCGATAGGAGAGACTGTAACCTAGGATTGTGTTTTGGTCTTTTGGGGAATTAGAGCTGAGAGACGAGAGACTGAGGAATGGGTAATGGCCTGAACTTGCGGAATAAGAGAGCAGGGATTGGAGATTTGGAGAACGCTGACAGGACGCAGAGACAAGCACTTGCGTGCGACAGACAGTGGCAGTGGCTCAACGGATGGTGGCAATGGCTCGAGAAGAGAGGCTAGGGCTTTTCACTTTCTTTTTGTTGAAGTTGAGTGAGGGTAAAGGCAAATTTTTAGGAGAGTGGAAAAGAGACTCTTAGCTCAGTGCTATTAATTTCTTTTTTTTTATCATAAATGAAATAATGGCATCGTTTTATCAAAATCGACCGGTTCAATGGCTCGCATCCAATTTTTTTTTATAAATGGCTTTATAAAACAAACCGAATCATCTAAACTTTCGATTCATGGTTAGACTAGTCCATCCAACTCATTCAGTTCGATTTTCATAACTAAAAGCGATGATGAAATTGAGATATTTTACAAAGAACAGAATCCAAGTGTTAATCAAAAAATATTTTTCGATTAAGGTGAGGTAGTTTGAAGTGATAAAGAAATAGAAGAATTCGAACGGTTTTCGAAAAGATACACGCGCAAGTGTGGGTGGAAGGTAATCAACGCGGATTCGACTACATTTACTTTATTAAATCGAATAGGTCAAATCGAACAAGATTTTCGAGACAGGTAATCGAACAGGATATTCAAATAAGTAGATCGAGCAGTTATGGTAGTGGAGAAGTTAGAGGCTTTCATCACGCGAGGAAATCCTGAGAAATGTTTATAGCCAAAAGGCAGGAACGGTTATCAAGGAGTATGCATTCAAGACTGTGTTTTTGTAATTAATTGTAATTAGTTGTCAGTTACTAAAAGTAGATTATAAATACTAGGAGATTTTAGGGAATAAAGGTTGGAACTTTAACTCAAAAAACACTCAAGCACACTAACATCCTCAGATAATTCCTGAGTCTGCGATCGAGTAACTTTTCTGTAGGGTTCCTTCCATGTTTTCTTTCTTTCAATTTATCTTCTTGTAAACTTTATTTTTCAAGCAAATTTATCTTTTAAGTATCCTTTCTTTTCATTGTCCAATTTACATTTCTGCATTTTAGATTTTCATATCAAAGCCCTTTGACCCAGTCAAAGGTATTTTATTGTTTTCTTTCAATTTCAATGCAAACCTTTCTATTTTCAGCACATTTTCTTTTCGAAAACTTTACCTTTTTATTTCTTTTATTGATTTATAAATTTTAATTTATATTTTATCCCAAAACACGTCTAATCGAAGACACTTTGATGCACTTTTAGAAAATTGGTACCTGCGCAGAGGAGTTGGTTTCGCTTCCAGACCACTAGATATCGAACCACCATCGATTTGCTAAAAATCGACAAAACAAATTGGCACACCCAGTGGGATAGTTTTAACATTAAAGTGTGTCAAAAGTTTTTGTATCATTTGGTGTATGCAATTGAGGAGTGGGAAGATCATTCACATGGCTGATGAAGTGTCAAATGTGAATGGTGGTTCCTCCACAATGATAATTTACCAGTAATTGTGCAACAAGTAGACGTGGCTTCACGTTCGGAAGGTGCAATAGGAAGTGAAAACATAGCAGTTACCACTGTGCAAACTGGAAATATTGGGCGTAACATTCGTCCACGTGGTAATTTGCCACCTCCTCCATTAACTTCTGGTTGGCCTCCTTATGGTCTTCTTCCTGGTTATACCCCACCAGTGGGTAATTTTGTTCCTCCTGTCTGATTCGGGAGTGTAAATGGAGGGAATAATTCTCAAAACCACAACAGTATTCCTAGTATTCTCGTGATTATAATGTAGGCTCTACTTCGAATGCTGCGAATTCAATGGCAGTATATCGACAACAAGTAGAGGAAAGTCATCATGACTTAGTCAGTTTATTGACTTAACAAATGACTACAATTCTAAATTCGATGATGGCTAATCACAAATAGAAATTCGAACGTCTTGCTAGACAAGTCGAACGTATTGCTCGAATCGTAGATTATGAGGAAGGTGAAAGGCATAATGCCAGGGGAAATAATGAGGGATTCAAAAATATATTTCAAAATGAAAAGGATGTGGTTAATAGAGAAAATCCTCATGTAGTTCCCCGAGGTCAAAATGCTGATGACTTTCTAGCCAGATTACACGCTAATCATGGCGGTGAACATTATCAAGTCACCAGAATTGTGGAAGAAGTTCTTAATCGAGTTGGTCTAAATGTTGGTTTTATGAATCGATCCCACTTTGTATCTGCCTTTCCCCAGGTTTTTCAAATGGCTAAAGTGCCAAGAGGGGTGAAAAATCCAAAGATAATTACAAAGTTTGCTGGGGAAGTTGGAGAATCAACTACTGAACATGTCGCTCGATACTTGGTTGAGATCGGAAACTTAGCCAATGATGAAAATTTGAAAATGAAGTTTTTTCCTTCTTCGTTAACGAAGAATGCATTTACTTAGTTTTCGAATCTTAGACTAAATTTGATAACGACATGGAATCAGTCAGAGACTGCTTTTCATGCTCAGTTCTGTCGAGGGGAAATGAATGTGGCAGTTACTGATCTAGTAGCTTTGAAACGTGAAGATGGTAAAACCATTGATGATTACATGATACGTTTCAAGAATGCTAGAAGCAGATGTTATATTTCATTACCTGAGAGCGAAGTAGTGAAAATAGCAACTATGGGACTAGGATTTTATATGTGCAGAAAGTTACTTAATGTGCATATCCCTGATTTAGCCCATTTGGCCGAAAAGGTTCGCCAGAACGAACTCATGAAGAAAGAGAAAGAGAAACATAGGAGTGAGCAGCGATCAAAGAGTAAACCTTTTACTCGAAAAGAAAAGGTTGTTTATGTGACTATAGAGTCCTCAGAGGATGAAATCAATTTCGAGACAGAGGTCGATTTGGCCGAACTTAAGAAAGGCCCTCCATATGTCTGTTCCTTAAAAAGCATCCTAGTAATGAAAAGTCGAATGATTCAAAACTAAAGAGTGGAAAGAATACAGTTTTGATATTTCAAAATCTGATCAGATTTTCGATGTGTTGCTTAAAGATAAACAGTTAATTCTGCCTGAGGGTAGAACTTTACTTTCGGTGAAAGATTTGAAAGAAAAACCTTATTGTAAATTTCACCAAGCAAAAAGTCATTTGACTAACAGTTGTGTTCATTTTAGGGACTTGATTCAGGGAGCAATAATGGAGGGACGATTGAAATTTGATGATGGGAAGAAAGAGATAAAGGTTGATGTTGATCCCTTCGAAGCGGACGCTAGCTTTGTTGAACCATGTTTCGGGGTAAACATGGTTGGTATGTCCTATGACTTTGATGTGGCTCTTGATGATTTTCAGTCACAAGTTAGATCGGTGTATCCCCGAGCGGGAGATGGTTTGTTGGACTTTTTAGTTCAGCAAAAGATTAAAGACCGGGACGTATCTCTGTGTCCACGGTGTAATGTTGTTTTTGATGTCGAAGTAGCGGCAATTTTTGAAAAGGAGAGAATGAAGAAAGAATTGGCTCATAGAGAAGAACAGGCGCGCCAGAGACAACCAATTCGGTGTATAGAGGGTCAAAGCTCTAAGACCCTCCAACATAGTATAGTTGCACCGTTAAGCCGATCTCAGGCCATTGGTGTTCAGTGGATTCGGAACTGTCAGGAGTTCCAGAAGTGAGATGCTCTCTATCGATGCAATCCACAATGGGGACATCGGGGACTTCCCCAAAATCAATACCCCTACTTTCGTGGCAGAGCCAGAGGTTACCCAAGAGGTCGAGGAGGAAGAAGAAATTTCAATCAGAATAAGAAGCCTCAGGTGGAAGTAAGCAAGGGAGCAATGCCCTCTGTGCATTCTCGAATTGTCTTTCCTTCTGATGGAGAGACTTGTCTGAAAGGAATTCCATCTCCTACAAATATGGAGAAGGGCAAAGCAGTGGCTCAATCCTCAGGAGTCGACAAGAACAAAGAAGTTGATATCGATGAAGAATATTTTGATGAAGGGGATGATGACATCATTGGAACGATTTCAATCATTCCAACTGAATATCTGGGGGAATATGAAGGTGACCCAGATGAATATTATGATATGGAGGACGAGGAAGTTTTTTCTTTCATTCGAATTGAAGACGAGCCGGGGTATTTCCTTCGGCCTACTGAAAAACAAATGTCTCATCTTTGCCCACTTCATATCACTACTATCTTGAGTGGGATCAAAATAAACAAAGTCTTGATCAATGGTGGAGCGGCAATCAGTCTATTGCCTGAAAGGATGTTAGTGAAGGTGGGAAATCATCCTGATGATTTGGTCCCTACAAACATTGCCATGACGGATTTTAGTGGGACTTCAACTCCGGCAAAAGGCTGGTTACTCTGATTGTGAAGGTTGGCTCATCTGAGCGCAACACTATGTTTGTGGTGGTTCCATCGAGAGCAAGTTATAATGCTTTGTTAGGGCGAGATTGGATCCATGGTGTGGGTGTAGTACCCTCCACTGCGCATCAAAGTTTTCTTCTTTGAACAAAGGATGGCAAGCCTGAAGTCATCAAGGCAGATTCGAACCTCTATGTCAAACAAATGCATGTTGATTTCAGGATGTATAATCCTAAATTAAAACCTTTGAATGTTGATCGAACACTGAATTCCTACAATTGTGAAGGGTGCTATTTGTCTTCTGAAGGACTTTCAATGAAGTTGCGTTACCCAGAGTTAGGATTTGCTTCAACTAGTTGGGATTGTCTATCTTAAAGATCTTCTGAAGATTGCTCTCTGGACCGGGTTGAGGAAATTTCCGATTACCTGGTAATATTACGTAATTATTTAAGTAATTTTTACCTTGTAGGAAATAAAGATGATTCTTCTGATGAAGTAGAATCACATAGGGTTAGTAGTTTTTCTAATTATAATTGTATCGACTCGATGTCTTCAATCGAGTTTAGTCATAGTTCTATTGCTTCATGTAATGAAAGTAATGATGCAAGCCAAACTGCCGATCTGATAGCAGAGGCTCATTGTGTAGAAGATCAAAGTAATATTAGTTTGGTAAAAGATCAAGTTCCTTCTATTTCTAATGACATTATTGATTTCACTTTTGATTGAATTTATGATTTGGAACCGTTGGATTTTGAAAAATATTCAGTAAAAGATGATGATCATTATAAAGGGTTTGAATCTCAAGATCCCTTAGAAGAAATTAATCTAGGGACTCTTGATGATGTTCGATTTACATATATTTGCAAAGACTTTGTTGATCCTTTTCGGACTAAACTCTTTAATCTTTTACATGAGTTTAAGGATTGTTTTGCTTGGGATTATCATGAGATACATGGTCTCGATTGTTCACTTGTGGAACATCGATTAGCATTAAAACCGAATGCTAAACCCGTGAAGCAAACTCCAAGACATTTTGCTCCAGAAATCAATGAAAAAATTAAAGAAGAAATAGAACGCTTGATTAAGGCGAAATTTATTCAAACTGCACTCTATGTTCAGTGGGTTTCAAATATTGTCCATGTAATGAAGAAAAACCAGAAGTTAATAGTATGCATTGATTTTCGAGATTTGAATAATGCTACTCCGAAAGATGAATATTTTATACCAATTGCAGATATGTTAATTGATTCTGCAGCGGAAAATGAAATCCTTAGTTTTATGGATGGTTATTCAGGATATAACCAAATCTTCATTGCAGAAGATGACGTGTCCAAAACTGCTTTTTGTTGTCCTGGGGCATTAGGCATTATGAATGGGTGGTTATGCCTTTCGGTTTGAAAAATACTGGTGCAACGTATCAGCGAGCAATGAATGCCATTTTCCATGAGTTTATTGGAAATTTTATGGAAGTGTATATCGATGACATCATGGTCTAGTCAAGTTCGGTGAATCAGCATATTGATCACCTAAGAAAAGCATTTGTCACCATGAGGAAAAAGGGATTAAATATGAATCCTTTAAAATGCGCTTTTGGGGTATCGGCTGGAAATTTCTTAGGCTTTGTTGTCCATAAAAAGGGAATCGCAATCGATAAAAATAAGGCTGATGCAATAATGGCGTTATCTGCACCCAAACCGAAGAAAGAAGTGCAGTTCTTCCTAGGAAAGGTGAATTATCTCGGGAGGTTTATTTCGAATCTCTCTGATCGAACTCGAGTGCTTGCTCATTTAGTGAGACTAAAGAGTGACTCACAGTTCGAATGGACGAATGAGCATCAACTAGCATTCGATTCGATTAAGGCTTATTTATCGAAGGCTCCAATTATGGCGAATGTTCGTCCATATGAGCCTTTAAAATTATACATTCCAACATCTAAGAACACGATTGGGTGTATGTTAGCCCAAGATGGTGAGAACGGGAATGAGCGGGCCGTTTATTACGTTAGTCGAGTTCTAACTAATATCGAAACAAGGTATTCCCCGATAGAGAAATTGTGTTTGTCTCTATACTATGCTTATATGAAATTAAAGTGTTATATGGTGGCTAAATCGGTAAGGGTTATAGCGCAAACTGATCTCATCAAATATATGTTAAGTTTTCCAATGTTACGAGGGTGTTTAGGAAAATGGATGCTGGCACTGACAGAGTTTGATTTACAATATGTCTCGGATAAAGCTTTAAAAGGACAGGTCATTGCAGATTTTCTTGTAGATAATTCGAACAATCTGAATGACTAGGGGGCAAATGTAATCGTCGTTGAAATTGATTATTGGAAGTTATATTTTGATGGATCGACGCACAAAGATGGTTCAGGGGTTGGAATTCTTATTATTTCACCAGAGGGGATTCCATCAGAATTTCTTTTCGAGTTAAAATATCCTTGCTCGAATAATGTGGCAGAGTATGAAGCTTTGATTTTGGGTCTCAAAATTTTAATTAGTAAAGGAGTTTTGGAAGTCCAGATATTAGGGGATTTCCAGTTGGTTTTGAAGCAGTTATCAAAGGAGTTTAAATGCAATAATGAGAAGTTGCAAAGGTATTTAACAACTGCTTGGGAGTTGTTAACCTCCTTTCGAAAAGTTTCTTTGGTTCACATTCCCAGAATCCATAATGAAATTGCTAATGAATTAGCCCAAATTGCTTCAAGATATTGAATCGGTCCAGAGACTCTTAAAAAATTGGCTAGTATCCATCAAATATTAGTTCCTGCAAATGAAAGAGAGGCTTTGTGTATAGATTAATGGGAAGATAATGACTGGAGAAAGCCCATTGCTCAGTATTTAAAGGATCCCAATATTCTAGTCGATAGAAAGATGAAATTGAAAGCAATAAATTTTGTCTTGATGGCTGATGAGTTGTATAAGAAAGGGATCGATGGGAATTTGTTGAGATGTTTAGGCCAAGATTATCAAAATATTGCTTTGGGCGAAGTCCATAATGGGATATACGGTGCCCATCAGGCTGGAAAGAAAATGAAATGGGTGTTATATCGCAATCACGTGTACTGGCTATCTATGATAAAAGATTGCATTGATTATGCAAAAGCATGTCAAGAATGTCAATTGCATGGTTTGATACAGCAGATCCCTGCATTTGAGTTACATTCGGTAATAAAACCATGGCCATCTAGAGGTTGGGCTTTAGATTTGATTGGATTGATCCACCCTCCTTCATCGAAACAACACAAGTTTATCTTGGTAGCAATCGATTATTTTACAAAGTGGGTTGAAGTAATTCCCCTAATAGAAGTTGGTCAAAGTGAAATAATAGACTTTATTGAGGAACATATTATCCATCGATTTGGAATTCTTCAAATATTAAGTATTGATCAAGGAACAATATTTACTAGTCAGCGAATTAAAAATTTTACAGCATTAAGGAATATCAGTATGATCACTTCAACTCCTTACTATGCTCAAGCTAATGGGCAAGTTGATGCAGCAAATAAAATTCTGATAAGTCTGATAAAAAAGCATATCGAAAATAAGCCTCGAACATGGCATGAGACTTTAAGCCAAGTACTTTGGGGTTATCGAAATTCACCAAGAGGGTCAACAAATACTTCACCCTATAAATTAGTTTATGGCCATGATGCAGTGCTACCATTAGAAATCAATTTGAATACTTTGAGGGTGTCAAAATAGAACGATTTGCCAGTTGATGATTACTGGAAGGCAATGTTTGATGAGTTGAATGAGTTAGACTCATAGCGAATCCTGGCACTTGATAATATGATTCGACAAAAAGAAAGTATTGCCCAAAGTTATAACCGTTGAATAAGGGAGAAATATTTTAATATAGGCGAGTTGGTTTTAAAAGTTATTTTGCAAATGGAAAAGAAATCAAAATTTCTTGGCAAATGGTCCCAGATTTGGGAAGGCCATTTTCAAGTGGTAGGATCATATTATGGGAATGCATATCAAATCAAGGATATCGAGTCGGAAAAAATAATTCACTCGATTAATGAAAAATACTTGAAACGGTATTACTGTTGGCTAAATTAAAGTCAAACATGCATAAGTCCAGAAAAGATAGAAACCATTACAAAGAAGTAAAGCCTGAAGTAAAGAAATTCAAGATGCCAAAAATTTTGCCAAATCTGAACGTAGCTTTGCCCTTTTGTTGTCCAAAGATGTAAGTACCTTGACCTGCTTAAACTTGTCGAATTGGACTATTTCAAGTTGTTTCTCATATTCTTGTCATTTAGTCTCAATCGAAACAATCTCTTGGATGAGATTTTATTGTTCCTACTGAGTAGTAGTAAAAGGTTTGGCTATATCAACTCGTCTTTGGCGTATTTTGGCGAGCTTTTCATTGATTTAGGCTAATTCTATTTCAAGTCGTGCTTTTTCTTTGTCATAAAAAGCTTGAACAGAAATAGCATGAGAGATCTTTAAATCGAATCCTTCACGGGAGGCTTTGATTGGTTGAAGGGTTGTAGTGCAACTCTCCACTTCGGGTTTGATCTTAGCTTCTCTGTTTTTAATCTCTTGAAGTTTGCTTTGGGAAGCTACGCTGTCATTGGCAAATTATTTACATTGTTGGACTATGGCAGAATGTGGGGGTAGACGCCGGGATTTCAAAGGCAGAATTTAAAAGATCAGATAGAAGCTGGTTGAGAAGTGCATCACTGATCCAGGCAGTAGGTGGATAATCCAGGAGTTTAAGAAGAGAACAAAGTTGTTCTCGAAAATCAACACTCAACTCGAATGAAGGCCTCGATGTAAAAGGTCTTGGAAGTGTTGGCATTGGTATAGGCACTTCGTCTTCCTGGATAGCTTGGTTTAAGACAGAAATCAGGCTGGCTAAAGTAGCACTTGGAGGTGTGATAGAAGCACCCGAATTTCCAGATCCTGGTCTAGGGAGAGTTTGAAATCCAGCCTGATGAGGAGGACTAGAAAATCCTTGGGGAGTTTCTAAAATTCTGGATCGAGATGAGTCTAAATTGGTAGTCTCAGCAACTCAAGAGACAGAATTAGAATTTGGAGCCAATTGGTTTTTAGCAGAAAGTGCAGCCTGTGTAACATCCCGCATTTTTTAAAATCTAAATATAAATAAATTGTGATTTTATCTTGTTAAGTTTAAATTTTGTAATTTTAGAAATTATTTTATTAGAAATAATTAAATAGATTCAGAGATAAATTCATTTTGAACCAATTAATATTCTTAGGTAATTTTATTATTGATAGATAAAATCTTATGCGTTTTGAAAGTAATTTTTATAATATTATATTTGAATCTTAAATTGTTATTCTATCTCAAATATTTTCTAAAATTTATGTTACTTGAATATATTTTTCCTAGTCTTATGTTTCTTATTTTATACGTACCGTTATTATCTAATACGTATAATCCCTAACCAAACACAAATGCACACGCACACTGTCACTAACCCTTTCCCCAAGTGATCCACGTTCTTTCATTCTTTACCATTCATTTACACTCAACAATTCACCACACATTTTCAATAGTATAACGCAGAGAGGGAGAAAAGGGGGAGACAAGAGACTGAGAAACAGGGGAAGAGGGAGTAAGAGAGCACGAGATGCAGAGGGAAGAGGGGAAAGGGGGAGCAGCGCCGGTGGGTGTCACTACCACCGTCGCTGCTATTGCTATCGAATAGAAGATGGAGGGAGGCTGTCGCACTTCTAGCCGCCGCTGTTGAAGCTCTCCTCACCACTATCAACGTCGGTTAGGGTAGAGGAGAAGAGGAAGAATAACGGAGAAGAGAGACTGACGGGGAGGGTAATACGGTTGCTGTTGATTTGGAGCTGCTACAAGAACGGCAGTTCCTGCTTCTAATCCCTGTCCTTTTGATTTTTTTGGAGCTGCCGTGGATGGAGCTTGTCATCAGAGAAAGCAAGCTGCCGCTACCAACTCTCAATTAAGCTAGGATCCTTCTCCTTGTTTTGATTCCAATTTCCCCATTTTTGAAACCGTAACACTCTCACCCTTACTCTTATTATACTGTGTTTCTCTTCCATGTGCTTGTTTTAATCATGGTTGCCTATATCTTTGTTGCTCATTCCCTTTTTGGCTCCTATTTCCTGCTACAATTAGGTCGAGTATTGAAGCTGGTGCTGCCATGGGACGGTTGAAGCCATTACTGATTCTGATTTTGTTATATGGGTACTGGTCTTATCTTCTCCTTAGGGTTGATCCATTTATACGTTTTGTTTTGTCACTGCTGTGGTTGTCATGTTCTGGTTTTAATTCTATTTTAGTTCTTGCTTTGTCTTGAATCCCTAGGGCTAAAATTGCTTTTGATTCCTCTCCAATTTGAATCCTCTATTTTACTGCAACCATGGTCAGTGCTGCGAAGGCTAATATTGTTGCTGTTCCGGTTGCGTGAGAGTTACCGCTGCTGCCCTGAAACTAAAAGAGAAGAGAGCTGTTACGTTAAAGTATGCGATTGCGACATCGAGGTAGGGGGTTTAAAATGATTTCAATTTAAGAATGCCTACAAGGTTTATTGGATAACTGCAAATAGATTTAATAGCTGTGAGTAGTTGATTGATTATGTGAATATTGAATTATGGCTGAAATTGTGATTGAAATGGTTGAGATTGTGATTTGGAATTGTTGATTAGTGATATTGATTGATTATGTGGATTGGGAATTGTTTGATGACTAATTATTGAGAATTTCTGAATTTTAATGGGTTATGTTGGATTTGTTACCATTGAGCTATTATTTGGTATATTGTAATGTTAATGAATTTGGTTGGTGGTTGATTTGGAATTGGTTTTGAGGGGTATTGAAGGGTTGGATTTTGAATACAAAATGGTTTGCTGAAAATCGGGTTCTCTTGAAATTAAACGGCAACTTTGAAAGTGAATTAGTGGCTCTGTAGTGACTGAAATGATGAGAATTTAAATGTTAAGTAAATTATATTAAGTGTGATTGTTGAGATTCAATTTTGAAGGTTTCGTATTAACTGGAACATTAGTTATGATTTTTTTTCAAAGTTAAATCGTGGATCTGATTTTCTGCACTATTTTAAATGAAATTAGAAACTTTGAAAATCTATAACTAATTCTATGATGATCGGATTTGCATGGGACTAAATCTGGATTAAGCTTGGGAATATAGGGAGTTGGACTGGTGAATTTGAGACTTTTTCATTAAGTTTATAATTTATGGTAAATTTTTGAATTATGGATGTCAAATCTGGTTTTTCTGCAGAATGTTTAACACAGCAGCAACTTGTTTCTTCTATTGGAAATTTTTCAGTTTGAATTTTGAAATGGAACTAATTTTAAATAAAACTTTATTCCTGTTATTTTAATTCCTTAAAATTTCAGAACAATTGAACTTGTAGCTTTAAAGATATGAATTTTTGAAAGATGATGCATTATGCAGAAAAAGCCAGATTCTGTTTTCTTAAATTAGTAACTTTGAGAGTTTATAACTTTTGATCCTGGATAGATATTGAGATGCAACTAATTGGAGGTGAAAATTAAGTATATTGAGCATATGTGATTTAAATTTCAGGGTTTTCCATGTTTTAATAAGTAAGTTATGGGACTTGGAAGAGGTTGTGTTCAATGATTTATAAAACAGAATTCTGCAGAGAATTACCTAACTTCGAAGCTACGTTACTTCTTCATTAAAAATGGTATGACCCTGGAACCAATTTATAAAGAAATTTGGATAAGTTATATTTAACCACATTAATTTTGAAGGTGGTTGGATTTAATTTGGATTTTATATGAAATTTCAAATGTTGTACGTTGCTGCTGTCTTCTGGTTTTAAGGCACTACAGAGCAGTCACAGTTTTGCTTATAGTCCCGAAGCTAGAGTCAGCAAAAAATTGTGATTTTTGGTTTAATAGAAAGCTTAATCCGAGACGGTCGCATGGATATAAGGTTTGCATAATTCCTAATTCGTTTGATATTTTAAAAATAAAATTGAAATTAGATTGTCGATGTTGTTTTGGTGATTACTTGGATATGGAATTTAAGAAAATAGATTTTCTATACTATTATCAAATGTTTTTGAGAATATATATTATTGTGGCAACTGCTGAAAGAGGCTGATGAAATGTTGAGAAAGAAGGAACTCGTAAAGGTGGCTAAGTCCTATTTTTAAAGGAGATTATGTCCAAATTTTTATAAAAGTATAAGGACTTAATCAAAATCAATATTTAAGGCTTGATGATAACTTCACTGATTCTTTTAAGAAAAGATTATTTGATTTGTGAGGTTGTTGGCAAGGGCGTGGGTCTAGTCCCGCTTACGTAATTGCAATTATGAAAGAAAAAGGAAAGAGTAAAGTACTTATTGTATGATTATCTATTGCTTGAGGCAACCCAAGAGATATTTGTTTATTTGTTTGTTGCTTGAAGCAACCCAAGAGATGTTTGTTTGTTGCTTGAGGCAACCTAAGAGATATTGTTTGCTTATTTGTTTCTTAATGAAACCCAAGAAATAATATTTATTTATCTGTTGCTTAAAGCAACCCAAGAACTTCTGTAGGAAAACTAGGATACCTACAGCAATTTTTTGCTTCCAAGAGTATATTTCCTGCGAGTAGAAAGCAGAGGCTGTCTCAATAGAGCTGCTAATAATTATATGCGCATTTATTTGAACGGAAGATCGTATTCGGGAAATCGTGAACTCGTGACCGGATAAATGTCGGGAATGTAGGTGCTAACCGACACATGAGCTCATGGCCTGCACTAAGACTAGACATTCATTATATGCATCTATGTGACATTGTTTGGGTGTGTATATTGTAATTGGTTTGCCTAAGTGAATAATTATGTTTAATTGCTAATTGCTATACTTGATGTAATTGCTCTTAATTGTGTTTGAACCTCATTACCTGTGTTTGTAACTGATTGTTTGGATTGTGGTGATTGGATGATGATTGAGTTGTTTGGGCCTGAGGCCGTGACTGGTACGTTTGAGGTCTAGTTCTGTATAAAGTATCTGACTGGTTCAACATAGACTTAATGAACCTATGCTTGGAGCAGGATGATCATTTATACTGCGTAGGTAACTTCTTTTATGTTATGGTCTAGTGAAGTATGAAAAATCAAACTGGTTTAGCATAGACTTAATGAACCTATGCTTGGAACAGGTTGGTCATTCATACAGTCTAGGAAACTTTTAAGAGTTTTATAAAGAAAATATGGGTCTAGGATTTTGAAGAATTAACTAATGCTTTTAAAGAAGGTTAATTTTCTTTTAGATGTCTCGGAATGAAATTAACTATTTGCGCTTTATTCTTTACTTTCACGGCATTCTCGACCTCTACTGAGAACATGTGGTTTGGTTCTCACCCCCAAATTTTCCACCCTTTCAGTGACACAGGTTTGAAGATGCAACATGAAGCTGCAAGCGATTAGTAGGCTTTCTTTATGGTTTTAATTCCTTTCATAGAGTCCCCTCGCTCTTGTCCTTTGAGGTTTTATTTTAACAGAGGGGTAGGTGTTATATTTGGGTTTATATGACTTCTTATGTATAAGAATTACTATTAAAAATACTTATGTGATTATTATTATTATTTGCAATGTTTATCCTTGATATATGTCTTTAATGAATAAAAATAAAATTTTCTGGCATTTTCTTAAAACTAAAACGCGAAATCGATACAAAGGCTCAGTAAATAAGTAGTTAATATTAGAAAAGGTCACGTAACGTTCTTTCTAGTAGAAATACCCTGACTTAAGCAAGGTATTTTGCTGGATGGGATGTTACAGCCTGGTTGTTTGGTGAGGTTGACTCAAGTATCTGAGTTTGTGTTGGAGAATGCGGTGAAGGATCATTTGTCAAATCGACCACCTGTGTTATACGGGGAGGTGGAAGAGCAGCTTGAAGTGGTTGAGTGGACCCAGTGGCTTTGATCGAATCGTGGGATGTAGAGTGTACTGGATCATGATGTTGTTGTTGCGGAAGTGGTTGATCAGGTGCCACAAGAGATGTAATTGAATGAGCAGCAGTAGTAGGTTGATATGAAAGGTACACATTTATAAGTTAAAATTTATTCTGACTCGAATAAGATATATGTAGAAATGATAATATTACCAGAACAAGTCTTGGTTTTTGAATCAATCGAGCACCAAGGTCTAAATCGGCCGTATCCTCCGATTGTGAGGAAGCAGCAAGGATGTCTTGGATGGGTTGTTCACTTCCATCAGAGCTTCCATTTGATGGATGCAGCCGTAACTGATGCAAAATCAAAACTGAATGCTGTTAAGCAAGTATGGTTTTCAAAATATTTCAATTTCGAGTACATGAATATGTAGAAGTAATTACCCTTCTAGAAGTCCTGGTAAGAGTCTTTCGACTTTTGTGCTGTGGCTGTCGTGAGGAGATTGTGGTTTCAGCTTTTCTTTTTTGGGTTCTCTTCGGAGATCCCTCAGCAGCAGGAGCTATTTGAATCGCAGATTGCTGAATTTTCTCTAAAGTACGAGTGTATTTAGAGTAATAAGCAGTCCACTATTCAAAGCAGAACTTGGTAATGTAGAAGCTGCGGTCATAAATAAGGAAATTGAAACATTCCTTGTGTTGCTGGTTTTTTAAGAGGCAAGCATCAAGTTCCTTTTAGGAAGTCAGAGTGATGTGGCAGAATGGGTCACTGTTTTGAGGTAGTGGAGATGGAATGACTTGAGAAAATTCCAGTTGTCTGGCTGTAAAATGAGGGGCATACAGGGTCACTTTGAACCTTTCCTTTTTGTGTTGGGGCAGTCCTGTAGGAATTATTTGGACAGCTAGTAAATTTGTCCAATTCCGATTGGCAAGCCAAGCAGGACCACAATTGTGACGCATAAAAGGAGTGAAATTGAGGTTGTCATTATAAAAGTCTTTACAGGAATGAAAGAGAGAAAAAATAGTCCAGAATCGGTCTTCATCCGATTGTGTATTTGGGAAGTTGGGCTTGTAAGCAGCTAATCGAAAGCCTTCGATATGATGTTTATCAGTACCACTACCTCCAGGCTTTGTCATGAATTTTCGAAAATGACATTTAGCCATAGTTGGAGGAGCCAGAGAGGGCCACCTGTGCTAATTATACAGTTGTCTCGGAGACAATGTACAAATTGACCAAGTTCCTCGAAGATGTGCCCTAGAAGAAGTTTGACCAAATTAAGAGCTTTCCCTTCATGAAGTAGAGCAGCCAAGGGAAGGAAAAATTTTGACATTTGAACGCTTTGAGAACAGAAAATTATTACATTCAGCCAATAGAATAGGAAGGCTACATGCTCATCATTTGTAACAACAGTGCCTTCTACACCCATGTTCTGGGCAATAAACTCACTGTAAGAAGTGGATAACACAATATTGTAGTGGCGCTCAGGCTGCATGTCAGGAGTACAATCTGAAAAATTTATTGGAAGTCCTGTGATAGCGGCTACATCTAAAAGAGACATACCAATCATTCCACAAGGAAGGTGGAAGTTGTTGGTTGTTCGGTTCCAAAAATAAGTCACAGCTCCAATCATCCAGGGGAGTGTTGAAGGTGAGAAGTGAGAAAGTCGTAACAGTTCTTGGATCCCCAGAGCCCCCAGTCAGCAGTCTTTGTCGGAGTAAGGCGTTGATACCAGGCTGTAAAATCAGACCTACGAAGATTAATTTTTGGATTATTCTTGAATGGTTTCTGATTAATGAAGAGGGATATATCAAGGGGGTGGTTAATTAACAAATCTTCCCCTTAAACGCCGGGGAAGAAAGATGTTTTCTTATTCACTCTCTCCAGGGATTCGATGGGCCCAAGGAAACAGTGGGTATCTCCCCTACTGTGAAAGGGATTAAGATTCTGGTATCATTAGTTTGAAGCTGTGGGTCAATGACTTCATCATTGACTTGATTCAGTATATGGAGGGCTGGTGGAGCTGGTGGCGCAACCATGTGACCTTTACCCTTGTCTTGGGCAGCAGCATGGGAAGAAGAAGTGGCCATTGCAGAACAGAAAAGAAGGAAATTTTGAAAAAGTTAAGGGTAACACGAGAGGAATTCGGAGAGCAAGGGTTCGAGAAAAATTGAACAAGGGAGAGAATGGTGAATTTAAAGTGTTACTGTAGCTGTTATTACAGGAAGAATGTAGAAAGAGGTAACTTCGCGAAGAAGGTGAAGTGGTGGAAAGAGAAAGCGCAGATTTCGGGAAACGTGGCGAGTGGATCAGTATTAATGGAAAGTTAAATGGTAATTATTTCTGATTTAAGAGATTGAAATTTGAATTTGAATTTGGATTAAGTGTTTTGTCTTCCAATAATGTTATCGAAGGCAAACACATTAATCAAAGGGGGCAATTTGTTGATCGAAAAATATTTTTCGATTAAGGCGAGGTAGTTCGAAGTGATAAAGAAATCAAAGAATTCGAACGGTTTTCAAAAAGATACACGCGGAAGTGTGGGTTGAAGGTAATCGACGCGGATTCGACTACATTTACTTTATTAAATCGAATAGGTCAAATCGAACAAGATTTTTGAGATAGGTAATCGAACAAGATATTCAAATAAGTAGATCAAGAAGTTATGGTAGTGGAGAAGTTAGAGGCTTTCATCACGCGAGGAAATCATGAGAAATATTTATAGCCAAAAGGCGGGAACGGTTATCAAGGAGTATGCATTTAAGACTATGTTTTTGTAATTAATTGTAATTAGTTATCAGTTACTAAAAGTAGATTATAAATACTAGGAGGTTTTAGGGAATAAAGGTTGGAACTTTAACTCAGAAAACACTCAAGCACACTCACATCCCCAGAGAAATCTTAAGTCTGCAATCGAGTAACTTTTCTATAGGGTTCCTTTTATGTTTTCTTTCTTTCAATTTATCTTCTTGTAAACTTTATTTTTCAAGCAAATTTATCTTTCAAGTATCCTTTATTTTCATTATCCAATTTATATTTCTGCATTTTAGATTTTCATATCAAAGCCCTTTGACCCAGTCAAAGGCATTTTATTGCTTTCTTTCAATTTCAACACAAATTTTTCTGTTTTCAGCATATTTTTTTTTCGAAAACTTTACCTTTTTGTTTCTTTTATTGATTTATAAATTTTAATTTATCTTTTATCTTAAAACACGTCTAATCAAAGACACTTTGATACATTTTTAAAAAACTGGTACCTGCACAGAGAAATAGATTTCGCTCCCAAATCACTAGATATCGAACTACCATCAATTTGATAAAAATCAACAAACAACCAAGTATATTACGGAAGAAAGTTGTGGCCAGATTTTTCATTGCCTCGAAGGGATAACCGAGGAAGATGTCAATTTATAAGAAAAAAAAGTGTATTATTATTAAGTTATGTTTCACGGAGAATATAAATTGTTTATTACATAAAATTTGTGGCATAATTAATATCATTTTAAGAAAGAAAATTATATGGTACAGATCTAAATTTGTACAAATTTAAAGATTTGTTTACTTAAACCACACTTTCAAAAGCCACACTTTTCACTTAAAACCGTAGTTCTTCATAAAGAAAAACGTCACCTAATAGAAAAAAGTAAATTAGAAGATTTAAGAGAAGAAATAATTAAGTTATCAAAATTAATAGATCAAAAATTAATGATTTTAACTAATGTTAACTGTAATGACACCGAATTCTTAAAATCAATACAAAATGATTTTTCTCAAAATCTTTATTTTACTATAAGTTTTATTGAAGGACTTCAAAAACCTGAAAAAACTTATTTTTCACACGGAATTTCTAAGAAATGTTACCATGGAAATGATTCCCCACATCTTTATCATACTTTTAACCCACAATTAAATTCTATAGTAGATATGCTTGAAGAAATATTAGTATCTATAAAATTTCAAAGAAATAAGGAAAAAGAAAATCCCAAAGAAGAAAAACTTCAAAATATAATCAACATAACAGATTTAAAAGTAAAACCACCACTAAAATTATGAATATTGGAGAAAAATTAGAAGAAGTTACAATGCTTTTTAAACAATTAAAAATGGCTCAAGAAAATAATATTATGGAACAGGGATTTCAGATAGAAGAAGAATTAGTAAATTCTGAAAATATAGAAAATGAAGAACACATCCTAGATTATTCAAGTGTCGAAGAACCAGCAATTCCAATACAAGTAAAAAATGAAGCTGGAACATCTAGGGATAATCAATCTCAATTTAAATGGGAAACAGGTTTTGATAATTATGCTTTTAAAAAAGGATTTATAAATAAAGATTCAAAATATACAAAAACACCATCAAAATACGTTCCTAAAATCCAGGAAATGGAAGGAGAAAGAATGCTCGATTTAGACTGTAAAAAGAATGAAAAAGAAATTTTCGAAAACTGGTTGAATTCCTTCTTATTAGAAGCCTTTACTAATCCAAAACTTAACGAATTATCTGGAAGAGATATTTGGAATTACATAGGGTTTCATACTAAAGGAACTATAAGAGATTATATATATGACATCAATAGAAAACCAAATAATAGAAGAATTAGCAACAAAAACAACAACTTATGATAAGATATTATATATAATGATAATTCTATATAAAGAATTTTTTGGAAGAAAAGGGTCTGTAGATCAAATCTTAGAGAAACCCTTAACATAGTCCTGAATTGGACTGAAGAAAAAAGGGCAATTTTGGGATATTATCCTGTTGCCAAAGAACAGCTAACAAAGCTGGTTATATTTCCAGATGCTTCCCCATCTGACACCTATCAGTTTTTCTAGTATGGATTAATTGATACAATCTTAATTTTTAATGATCTAAAAATTATTAGTGAGTTCCCTGCAGGATTCGTTGATGCAGTAAAGAGATTTAAAAATATGATTGACAATGTAAATCCAAGGGATATATCCCTAAAATTTACAAACAGTCAACCTATTTTTAATGAAGAAGAAGAATGCTTGGTTCCAGCACACCAAGTAATATTCATGTCCGTCTTCCCAGGAAATTTTCAACCAATTGATCAAATTCAAGATTTAACAATTTACAGTCATGAAGGAAGGCTAGCCAGCACATTAGCAAAGGTCTTTGAAAGAACTCAAAAAATAACGAAGGAATCTCACACAAGGATTAATTATAAAAGTAGAAATACTCTGCTTGTGTCCAGTAAAAGAAATGAAATTGAAGAACTCCCTGAAGTAGAAATACTCTGCTTGAATCAGCATTCTACAACTTATCTGGACTTTTAGAAAAGCTCCCTGAAGGGATAAAGAGGAATCTCTGCTATTTGATAAAAGACAGAGAAGACCACAAGTGCCAGCTATGTGCCTCAGAGTTATCTGAAGAAAGCAATAATGAAACGGAATCAACTCACATGATGAAGGAAGAAGACAATACATCTGACGGTCACATGATAAAAGAAGAGGACAGCACATCTGAAGCATCTCTCAACATTATTGCATAGTGACGTAAGCACTTAGGTCATAGAGCACCAACAATGTAGCTGGTGAGAGAGAACAAACAATGACGTAAGCAATGACGTCATAAGAAGGGTAAGGATGGGAATTGTCCATCAAACCCAACTATTATAAATAGGCTGCTTAGGCAATTGTAAAGGCATCAGACAATAGGAAGCAGGAGGCTAAGAGTACTCATATGCTAGGAGAGCAAGGAGGAAGCTGCCGAGGCGATTCTATAGTCTGAGGAAGAATCCTCTTAGGGAAAAAATAGTTCTAAACTCCCCTCTGGAGTTAGTATCTACAATCTCCCCTCTGGAGATAAAAACCCCTTATGTAAAATATACTAAATAAAGGAAGTTTTTCTCCAGAAAGGTACATCTTCGTTCTAGTCTTTCAATTATGAATTATTTAGAAAGTTTAGAATTAACAGAAGAATCTGATTATTATAGATTAACTGCTTTATTAGATAATGAAAAGCAGGCTGTTCTAAAAACAGAATTAAATCTCAAATCAAATGAAAATTTTAATAAACAAAATCTTTTAAAAGAAGTTTTTAACTATCAACTGAAAATCTTGGAAGATCTGTAAGTTTGGCTTATAAATTTCATAGAAAGAATCTAATAGAACAAGATGATGAACCATTTTCAATTACATATGCAATAAATTATGCTTTAACAAATAGCCATCATAGTATAATATTTAAAAACAGAGAAAGAATTTATGTCGATGAATTATTTCAGAAAATTGTAAAAACAGAAATACCAAAATATAAAGCTATTGAAAACTCAGTTCTATTACTAAAAGAACCATCAAGAAAATTGGTTTCATCAAATTTTCAAATAAGAGAATCTAAAATTAATAGTCCCTTAAGTTTATCTAAGTTAAAGATTAAAGAAGAAGATTCTGAAATAAAAGAATTAACAAAAAAGGTCGAAAAATTAAACGAAACCCTAAATACTAAATTATGACAATAAATAAAGAAGAAATATATGTAACTTATCAAGAAAGAGAAAATCGTTTGAATTATTTGCAGTTCTCTGAAATAAATCAAAGAGCATTTAAAGCTCTAAAAATAACCTATGACAAGTTAAAAAAAGAAGTTGAAGAGTTAGAAGAATTAATAGAATCTCTAGAAAAAAGTGATGAAGCAATGATAGAATTTGCAGAAATTCTAAAATAAATAATGAAGCATACAAAGATTGAAAGACCAGAAAATAAAATAAAAAGAAAAAGAGCGAAAAAATTAAAAAGTAAAATAAAGGAGTATAAAAAGGAATTAAATAATCTTCAGATCGAAATTGATGACCTTATAATAAAAAGGATAGAAATAAGAATAAATATAAACAAGTTGGAGTTAAACTTAAAAAATTTATAAATGCCTGGAAAACCATATTATGACTTAAAAGAATTAAAGCTGTTAAAAGAAAAAATGGAGAATGAGGTTGAAAAATTAAAAAGATATTTAGAAACAACGGAAAGTGTAGAAATAAAAGAAGTTTTTGAAGATTTGAAAAAATATATTAAAGAAAAAGACAAACAGATAAAAAACTTTATAAACAATAATCCATGCAAAAAAGAATATTATAAACTAAAACAAGATTAAAAAACTATAAAAATGAAATCAGAATTATAAATATAAAAGAGTTAAAAATTTTTCAAACATCTTCAAATCTATACACATTATGAACATAAAAGAGTTAAAAATTGGTATCAGAGCCAAGTTAACGATTAAGGGTAACACTTTTTCTTTAAGCAACACTTTTAGTGACACGCTTTTCAGCCACAAAAAGACAAAAATCTGTACACCCACATCTGTACACTATAAGGCCCCTTTTAAGAAAATATAATTTTAAGAAGAAAATCCAACTTGACATAACAAGAAATAGTTATAATTTTATATTTTATAGTTTAAATGTCTTCAAATTATTATAGAAAAAATATTAATTTTAAAATAAATAAAATAAAATGATATAACAAAATTTAGAGAATATATTTTTTTTTCTTCAAGAGATAGTTTAATTCTACTTTTATTCTTTTTATTTATAAAATATATTTTTATGTTCATCTCTATTATTTACCATTTTAGGAAAAAAATTCTAATGCTAATAATTTAACTTCTTAAGGATCATAATAAAATTTTATTTTTCTTTGACAAAATATAGTGATTGTTTATAATTTACGATTTAGAAATAAATCCTAAATTATATCATAATAAAATTGTTAGTGATGTTATATGACTAAATTATTTTAATAATAAGTTCAATTAAGTTGATATAATAACTTAAAGATTAATAATAAAAAATTTTATCAGTGAATTACTTAGGTTTTTAACAACTATACTAGAATATGCACTAATAATCACACATAAATTAATTTTTAACATGGTGATATGTAACTTTTGTAGAGTAACAAATTGATTTTAGCATCATTGTTAATATTGAATAATCACACACACACACATGTAAATGTCACCATTGTTTACAACAATTTTATTTCCTCGTCTAATTGCTTCTTAGTTGTTTTTTATTGGTTTATGATCTGTTATTAATAGAAGAAATAAATAATTTTATTGTAAATTTAAATAAATAAATAAATATCAGAGCATTGAGTGATGGGCCTGGAGGTTGCGGTTTCTATATGCACTGTCTCCACTTTGATCTAATGCCCCTGTTAACTATATATATGTAATGCCTTGTATGAGGGTCAGTGAGATAATATGCTACATTCAATAATAATATGAGTTGAGTTTCTCTCTGTTGTGGTTGTATTCTTCTTGGGTTTATTACTTTCGTAATGAAAACAATCAATTTTTTTATACAATATAATTAAACTTTTCATAAACACCGGATATGTATTTTCATATAGTTATTTTGTGTATATGTAATGTTATGGGTTAAGTACCACTACAAGAATTTGATAAATTAGTGATAAATTTTTGCGAGAAATATTTTTTGTTATTAATTCGTCACTAACTTGTGAAAAATTAGTGACGCATTAACGATAAAATTAATGAGCGGTCACAAAATATCCGAATTTGAGAAAAGCGATTGATTAGTGAGAGATTCACGAGTAAGTTTGTTTCTCGTAAATTGACTTTTGTAGCTAAAAAAAGAGCAGGAAAAATTTTCTCACTAATTTGTCACAAATTAATTAGCGAATGACAATATTTTAGCAAATCAGTCACTTAGGGATTCAATCGAATAAAAGTAAAGTAGCGAGGGATATTATTGTCACTATTCCGTGGCAAGTGTTTGATATATAATTAGTGAGAAATAATTCACACACTAGTTCGTCGCTAAATAAATTTTGTGTGAAAAGGCTAATTAGTGAGGAATAATGTTCCTACCTAATCCGTCACAAAGACTTGAAATGCATTTTATGATGGACAATTTCCTAGCTAATTTGTCACCAAAGTTTTTATTTTTAGCGAGCAACTAGTTTCTCGCTATTTTGTCGCATAATATTGTATAATTCAAAATTGGGGTAGCAACAGAAAACAGTCGTCGCTAACTCGTTGCAACAGATAAATCATTCAGTTAGGGAAGTGTTCCTTACTAATTAGTCGCTAAAGTAGAAATACGGATATTGAGCGCCTAGGACCTAAGTAGCGAGAATTTTGCGACCATTTAGCAACTGACACACTTCGTTCGCTGATTTCAAATCGTTGATTAGCGGGTGAAATACATTTGTCACTAAGTTGTCGCAAGTTTAATTTAGCAAGCGACTTGGTAACAGCAATTTTGTCTAAAAGCAAACGCTATATCCTACCTATTTTATAGCAAATTACTCGCTAATCTCGTTAGAAATCCGTCGCAGAGTTATAACAAATCCAAAACTAATCGAAAAAATTTTAGAAGTAACTGGTCGCAATTGAGTGATGTGAGAATTATTGTCGATATAGAAATTCCTCAATAGAAATAGAATTTCTTCGTTGTAAGCATAGTTCCAAACCAACTAATAATTCTCAATCAAAATTTAATAATTAGTTGTAACAAGTACAAACCCCAATGAAAATTAACCGAAGTATTCAAACCTTGAGTCGTCTCGCAAGAAATTACAATGAAGTGATCAATTATTGGCTATGAAGGAACACGGGGGGTTTGATTGATAAAAGGGCAAGAAAATAAAGCAAACAACTAAATAAAGCAAGTAATAAAGAGAGACAATCATGGCAAGGATTAAGAATCTAGACTTTCCATCCTAGTCACTAATCATAACAATGATTAACAAGAATTTGTGTTTCTACTGTCTCGTATAATGTTCTTTGGAATGGGAGGAAGACGGAATTTTTCAAACCTTCTCGAGGTATTAGACAAGGAAACCCAATATCTCCTTATCTTTTTGTCATAGCTATTGATAGATTATCTCATCTCATTGAAGATCTTATGGAGAAAGGCGTTTGGAATCCAATCACTGTGGGTAGATAAGGCCCTCTCATATCTCACCTCCTCTTTGCAGACGATTTGCTAGTCTTTGGAGAAACTACCGAGGAACAAATGAAAGTGATTCTTGAATCTATGAAAGCCTTCTGTGCCACTTCAGGGTTGAAAGTAAGTGATATTAAAACCTCTATAACGTTCTCCAGCAATGTTAGATGGACAGACAGAAAAATTATTATTGACTTATTCCATTACAAAGAAAATAATTATTTGGAGAGGTATTTGGGAGCACACATCACCAATCACAGGAAAGGGAAGGACAAGTTTAAGAATATTTTGGAAAGAATGCAAAGCAAATTAAAGAGGTGGAAGTCTCATTGTTTGTCACTAGTCGGGAGAATAACCCTCTCCAAATCGATCTTAAATCCCATTGCTAATTTTGATATGCAGCATATGAGAATTCCAAAACGTATTTGTCAATAAATGGAGAAAATGAAAAGGAGATTCATATGGGGTGACACTTCAAATCAGAAAAGAATGCACCATGTTAGTTGGCAAACTCTCTGCCTCCCCAAAAATCAAGGAAGAATGGGGCTTAGGAGACTCAATCTTGTTAATGATGCTTTCCTAATGAAACTGGTTTGGAGATTGTTGACTGAACCTAATAACTTGTAGGCTCAGGTTCTTTATCATAAGTATATCCATAGCAGAGATGATTCAAGTATCAGTTTTAAAGCTTCTGATTCTCCCACTTGGAAAGAATTGGTTAAACTGTGGCATATAGTGAAGAATAATTGTAGAAGAATTGTTGGAGACGGAACAAGCATATCTTTCTGGAATGATAAATGGATACCTAATGAAGACTGTCTTGCTAGAGCTGCCATCAATCTAATTCCAATAGGAAGAGAGGTAGATTTGGTTGTAGATTATGTGGACAATCAAGGAGATTGGAAATTGGTTGATTTATATACGCTCATCCCTCCTTCTATTATTGATAAAATCAGAGCTATTCCTTCCCCTTCTAGAAATTTCAAGGACTCGTTGTGCTAGACCCAATCCTCGAGTGGGCAATTCACAATCGCTTCAGCTTATAAAATGCTTGTTGAGTCGAATGTGAATAATAATGCAGACAGATGGATAAGAATTTGGAAATGGAAGGGGCCAGAGAGAATAAAGGTTTTTATATGGCAACTGTTACATAGTAGAATTCTAACAGCCAGCAGAAGAGCCTCTATGTTGGGAACTAATCCTAATTGTCATCATTGTCAGCACCAACCTGAAACTATATTGCATGTGATAAGAGATTGTCCAAGAGCTGTGACTATATGGGTGAAGCTCATCAACCCCACTGCTGCAGCCCTGTTTTTTAACATCAACTTTCAAGAATTGATAGAATTAAACTTGCAAAATTTCATTGGTAAGTCACCATCTGAGTGGATAGATGAGTTTTATGTCTCTTGTTGGATGATATGGAAGTGGAAAAATCTTGAGATTTTCTCTCCTCCTTATATAAGACCCAAGAATGCTGTTGAAGTGATTAGGAATTTTTTCAATAATTACAAGAAAGCCTATGAAAGAAGAAGTAAAAAATGCACAACAAATAGAACTAAAAACCAGGAAGGCATATGGACGCCTCTTCCTATTGGGTGGGTAAAATTGAATACTGATGGTGCAGTTTCGAAAGCGAGAAATGTGGCTGGATGTGGTGGCTTAATCCGAACGTGGAATGGGAAGTAGGTTGCATGTTTTCAAGCAAAGATTGGCAATAGTCAAGTTTTTCAAGCGGAGATGTGGGGGATTTTTTATGGTTTACAAACAGTTTGGAACTTGGGAATAAAAAAAATTATTGTTGAAATAGATGCCCTAAAAATTTGCCAACAGATCATGAAAGGAGAATCTCACAGTCAATACAATTCTCTTTTAAGAAAAGTTCAAGATCAGCTAGTGAAACCCTGAAAAGTTAGAGTTCTGTATATTCTTAGGGGAGGCAACACCTATGCTGACTGAATGGCTAAGCACAATTTGAACAAACCATTTGGATATAGCTTTATTGATAAACTTGAGCCAAATTTAGAGATTCTCGTGGAATAAGATTGAAAGATTTTCAGACCCACTAGTTAAATTAATTAGTTTCTTTCTTTTTGTGTTGGGCTTAGGCCCCATTATTTTACCAAAAAAATAAAATAAAATAAAATATATATTCAAAATTTATAACATAATATATATAAATATATAATAATTAATTTAATAATTAATTTTTATTTATTATTG
>NC_029794.2:7168317-7171913 GCF_000816755.2 Arachis ipaensis | reverse complement strand
AGTTTATTTTTTATGATACTATTGACTAACAAATAAAATTTATAAAATTTATGTATGTTATTTCTATTAGATATGTTTAATTTAAAAATAATTTATCGAAATGGGAGCTTATTACATTAAACTATCACATAATTTGAATATCAATAAGATATTATAACGATAAATTTAATTATGTATAGATGTATCAACCAATATAAATAAATAAATACATAGTTAGCTTTTGCATAAAATGTAGTTTAGTGACATTTTAAAAAGTACCAATTAATGTTATTATTAAATTATATTAAGTGTTAGTAAAACTATTCAGCATTTAAAATAAATCTCTTCAGCAATATAGTCTATATACAAAAGTTGTATTATTAAAGAATTTTATTTAACAACATTTATTTAAACAAAATTTCAATTACCAACAATTTTAATTTATATTAGTTAGTACTTTTAGTCAGTAATTCAACATTTTTAGTAGTCTAGCACTTTAGCATCATATTTTTAATCAATATTTTTAAATATGCATGTCAAACTAATTAATTACTTAATCAAAAATAATAAATTAGGCTAGGTATGTAACATTGTCCTTTATTAAAAGGTCGTTGTTAAATATATATTACCTTTCGGTGATTAAAGTAGGGGTGAGCACGGGTCGATTTGGTTCGGGTTCAAGAGAAAATTAGAATCGAACCAATTAAAATGTAATTGGTTTGGTTTGGTTTGGATTTATATTTTTTTGTGTATGTACTCGAACCAAACCAAACTGATTAAAAACGGATTGGTTCGGTTCGAGTAATTGGATACCCGATGACTTTGAAATTCATAAAAAAAATCCAAATTTTTATCTTAAAAATTCAGTAAGTACAATAAACATGTAACATCAATAGAAATAATTCAAACATGTTAAACACCAAATACATTAAAAACTAAATACATTAAAATTCAAACATATTAAACACTAAACACATTAAAATCCAAACATATTAAATACCAAACATATTAGAAGCTAAATACAAAAGTGTAAAAGAAATATATATTTTTTATTTAATTAATATATGATCAGGTTCACGGATTGGTTCGAGTTCCGTACTCCCAGAACCGATATCCGAACCAACCATTAAAAATAGCCATCAGTTTGGTTCGAGTTAGACCCGATTACCCATTAATTCTAAAATCAATTTAATTGGTTTGGTTCGGATTCAGATAGGTAATCGAGTACCCGTTATCCGTGCTCACTCCTAGATTAAAGCTTATATACAAGTCGATGGAAAAATTTAACTGATATTTGAAATAGCTTCTTTCAAAAAAATATTTTATGATTTAAATCTTTAATTTTACAGGTAAAATCTTACCTAACTATATATCGAAAATTCAATCCACTCCTACTCAGTTAACTCTTTTTGGATATATTTTGTTTCAATTATATCTCTAAAGTTAAAACCTAAGAATCTGATGAGATTACTATATGTAATATATAAATAAAAAGATCCATTGGTAATATGAATGTTCTGACTTTATCAAGTTAATATAAGATGTTAGGCTTGTGTTATGGCCAATTTTAAATTAGCTAGTTGGATCATATGAATGTATAATATTTGGATAAATGATGAAATTCGTCCTGAAAGATTATTTGTTTTATAAATTAGTTTTTTAAAAAAATTAATTAAATTTATTTTTTTAAAATTTTAAATTAATTATATTAGTTCTTCTATTATTTTTTATGTTGATCGTATCAAAATTTGTTAATATAGCACATTGAGTGATATTATAATACACATAAAAATTTTAATTGGCATGATAAATTTATGAAATTAGATTAAATTAAAATCTAATTGATGAGCAAGAGAATTTGAGATATTAGAATCCCTCAATTTAGAGTTAATTTGATCTAATTTTATAAATTTATCGTGTTAGCTGCCAAATAAAACTACTAGATCTGTGTTGTAGTATCACTTAACGTACCGTCATCTACATCGTGCGCCACGCTAAGTTTGGCCTGTACGGACACCTGTCCAAGTGTGGACGACCAGCATGTATGAGCCTTGGCCAAATTCTTTGACTAGCTTGAATTCGTTTTAAAATATTGTATTGTTTTTTTATGTTATCCAATTTTTTTAATTCAAGAATTATGTTTAAATGTCAGTCTATTCTTTTTCCTTCGCTCTTCATTGTCTAAAAAAATTTTGATGCTATTAACAATAGAAGTGACAGAAAAACTAAAATAATTAATTTAAAAATTTTTGAAGAACAAATTTAAATAAAAAAAAAGTTCATAAATTAATTTTATAAAAAATACTTTTTCGAAAACTAATTTTGACCATTTACTATACGATTCTCAATGGTGAGACCCTTGGAATTTGCAAGAGTCATGACTCCTTATTAGTTTCTTTAGACTTTACGAGTCCCGGCATCTAGGATCAAGTATAGTATCTATTTTGAAGATGGTGATGAGATATAATCTTTCTATAGCAGATGTGTTTAATAAGCTAATATTACTAATCTTTCCATGCCAATATATCTGATTTAAATTTAAATTTTTTAAATTTTAAATTTTTATTTTAAAAAATAAAATATGATTTTTTATTTTTAAATATTTTTTTTGTATTTTTTTAAAATAAAATTTAAAATTTAGAGAATTTAAATCCATTAATATCGCATGCAAACTTTTTTAACCTGCCTTATTTAGACGACAAGCCTGTTTGTCGATTTAAAAATATAAACGCCATGTATGCCAATCCTTCAAAATCTAATTTAATACGTAACATTGTTATTTCACTAACAAAATTAAATTAATAAATTATATATCTCCATTTATTGTATGAATTCTCACCAAACAATAATCACCCAATAATATAAGGTCATAACTTTCTAGGTTTCCTGCTTTCAGTTCAAATAGCTATCGAGTAAAGTATCGTTTTTGTCTCTAACGTTTGGAATAAGTCTTATTAGTGTCCTTAACGTTTAAATCGTCATATTTGTATTCTTAGTGTTTATAAAAGTGATTCAATATTATCCTACTATCAATTATACTAACAAATCCGATTATATTTTTCAATTATTCTCACTTGGATGTATTCATTCTCAATTAGATCTCACTTGGATGTGGTCGATTTTAATATTATACCCACTATTTGTGTTTAGATTCAATTATGTCCCTAGAAAAGTGAATTAGGTAAATGTTGTAGGAATTAGTTTCAACATTTGATTAGCTATTTTTTGGAGTAGATCATCGATTCTATCCCAGACATTTGAATTCTAACTTCAAGAAGAGATTTTTAAAACTCAAACTAAAGCACTCATGATGTGTAATTGACGGCAGGATAACATTGAATCAATTTTACAAACGTTAGGGATACAAATAGGATGATTTAAACGTTAGAAACACAAATAGAATTTACCCCAAATGTTGGAACAAAAACGATACTTTACTCAATAGCTATTTCAAATTTTCAATAATAATAAACTTTTGGCCAAATATATATATATGGGATATAAATAGGACGATTTAAACGTTAGGAACACAAATAGAATTTACCCCAAATGTTGAGGAAAAAACGGTAATTTACTCAATAGCTATTTCAAATTTTCAATAATAAACTTTTGGCCGA
>NC_029794.2:7166260-7166928 GCF_000816755.2 Arachis ipaensis | reverse complement strand
TTAAAATTAAATTCTAAAAATATATATGTAATTTAATTTATATTTAATATATATTTTATATTTTAATTTTAGTGGTTGACTAGTATTATTTTTAACCGTAATAACATTACGAAAATATAAATTTTTTAAAATTACGGTCTACTTTATCCTAATAGTATAGATTATGCATGGCACAAAAGATTTATAAAATCAAACTACTTTTACAAAAAAAAATTCGTAGGTTGACAAAAGTCTCCGGCTAAAAAGACCAAGGTCTCTGTAGATAAAAAAAATCAAATAATAAGATTTTTAGTTATTATTTTTATATGAAAAAGTCTAATTAATTAATTTTTGTATTTGTTATTTAAAAATAATATTTTTTCTTTATGTATACAAAAATATAATTAGATATTAGCATAAAAAAATTTGATTGATAGTTATAAAATTAACTCAAAATTAAAATTTTTAAACAATTGAATCTTGGACTTTAACTTTTAATTATAACATTAGTATTCTCTCCAAATTATATGTAATAAATATTTAAAAGAAGAGAAATAAAAATATAGATTAAAAAGATAAGCGGTGAAAATTTAAAACTAAATAAAATAAATATGTATATAATAACAATAATAATAATATTTTTTATTTAAATTATATTATTTTGTTAATTTTGTTTTCTGTAGACAAGA
>NC_029794.2:7159739-7165453 GCF_000816755.2 Arachis ipaensis | reverse complement strand
ATTTTTTTATTAATAATTAATTTTAACATTCATTATCTAAAATTTAAAATAATTTAACTTGTATACTTTTACATTTAATTAGGTGTTAAGTCTATTGCACAAATAAAAATAATTAATTTTTATACTTGTTATTTAAAAATAATATTTGTCTCTCTCTCTCTATATAAATATAATTAGATATTAGTATAAAAAAATTATACGGATAGTTATAAAATTAACTCAAAACTAATTTTTTTAAAACAATTAAATCTTGATTCTAACTTTTTAGTTATAACATTAGTATTCTCTCCAAATTATATGTAATAAATATTTAAAAGAAGAGAAATAAAAATATAGATTAAAAAGATAAGCAGTAAAATTTTAAAACTAAATAAAAAATAAAAAAATATGTATATAATAATAATAATAATAATAATATTTTTATTTAAATTATATTATTTTGTTAATTTTATTTTCTGTAGAACAAAAAAGTAGAAAAAATAGAGAATGAGAGAAAAGAGAGAAAAAGATAAGATGAAAAATGAGAGTGAGAGTTTGTTAATTTTGGATGAAAAAATTTTATTTTAGTTGTAATAAAAAAATATCGGATGATATATTTTGATTTGTCAAATTACTTATATAAAATATAAATTATATATAGAGTGAAAATGGTAGAGAGAAATAGAAAAATGGAGAGAGGTGGATGAGAGAATTTAGGAAGGAAATTTATTGATTTTGGAGAAAAATATTTTCTTTCAATTTTAATAAGAGAGTGTCATGTGACACATTTGATTATTAAATTAGATAGTAATATATGATACATAATATAGGTATATTTTAATTAAAATTTTAATATTTTAATTTTAATTTTAATGCAATTAAAGAATGTCATGTTGCACATTTTAATTATCAAATTCGTAATTAGTCATTGATAATGATATATAAAAGAGATAGAGTGGTTAAACGAATGAGAGAGATAGAGAAAGGAAGAGGGAAGAGGGAAGAGTGGAGAACTCTTTAATTTTGGAGGAAAAGATTTGATTTCAATTGCAATGAGGGAGTGACACGTGGCACATTTTAGTTGTAAAATTAGTAGGGATGATGGAAGAATTCCTTAATTTTGAAAAAAAAAATATTTGATTTCAATTGTAATGAGAAAGTGACATATGACACATTTTGATTATAAAATTAGTAGGAAGGAGAGAAGAATTGTTTAATTTTAGAAGGAAAGATTTGATTTCAATTACAATGAAAAAGTGACGTGTGACATATCTATTCTATCTATTATATTGTATAAAAATCGGATGTCTGCATTTAATGATGAAGTTGACGTGGCATGCTTTGGAGAGTGTTTCCCGATTTAATTGTTTTAACTCATTCAATATAATTTATTGTACTGACTTAATTATATCAACTAATTAATTTTATTAAATATTTAAATATTAATATAATTTATATTACTTAATTAATTATATTACATTAATTATAATTCGTTATATTAGTGAATTAGTCTTTTCATTTATAAAGTTTAAAATAAAATAAATAAATTGTTATTTATTCTAATTAAATTTATTTATATACTATATATGAATTAACGTTAATTTATAAAACATAGAACTTGTGGATTGTAATAAAAACACAAATCAGAAAAAAAAATGCATACAATTATAGAAAAATTAAATCTATCCTCTTTATTTATTTTTAACCATTGTTTTAGATTTTAATTTTTTTTAAACCAGTGATAGTGGAATTTTATTGATGCTAGATAAAATTATAGAAGAATCAAATCATAATTTGCATTTATTGATGCTAGATAAAATTATAAATTATTGCTCTTTCAATCAAATTATACCACATACAAAAATAAATTAAATTAAATAAATCGAATTTGCATTTCTATATAAATCGAATTGAATAAATTCGATTTAGGCAAATACGTAGTAAATTGAATTCATAAGGTTCGAATTATATGCAACTTCTGAATAATTATAATGTTATGGGTATTTTATATGAAAATTAATACAAAAATAATTTAAATTTCGTACAATATTTTTTTTGTATTTATGAGCTATTAATGAACGAAAAATATTGTATGAAATTTGAATTTTTTTGTATGGGTTGTTGTATAAAATATTAATATCATTATAATTATTTATTTTAAAACAGAGTACAACTAAGATTTTACTAACAATTTTAAATAAAATATTTTTATAAAATTTTAAAATTTTTTATTATGAGCACTTTTTGTAATTATTATAAATAATTTTATAAAATTTAAAAATGACTTAACAGATGTTATGAGTAAATCGTCTGACAAAAAAACTCATTACAAAACCGGTCGTATATGTGATTAATCGGTGAACCGTTAGAACTGGTTAGTTTTTTTAAAGGGTTTTCGGTTTGTTAATAACTCCTCCAAACGGTGCCGTTTTGACTTAAAAAAAAACTGAATCCCCAACGGCTTAAGCCCGTAACCCATTTCCACTCCCACACTCCTCTCCTCTCCTCTCTGAAATTGACATGAAATTTTGAAATTGAAAGAACAACCCTAGCTCCGCAAATCGCGAGCCCGCAGCCGCCGCAGCGTCAGATTGAGAGAGAGCGTCCTAAGATAGAAGAAGAAACTATTATAGTTAAAGCAATAGTAGAGGATGAAGGTCAAGCGCATGAAGCAATTGACTGAGGATAATAAAAGGAGAATGCTTATAGAACGGATGCAGAGTGAAATAGATAAATGGCTTGCTGCGATCAACACATCCTTTGATCATATTAAAGGTATGCAACTGTTAACAAACCTTTTGGGAATTATATCAGATTAAGAAACAAAAAATTGGTGCTATATATCAAATCTTATTCTCGTACCCTTTTTATTCTGTACGTCTTGAAATGCCAGTATTTATGATACAGAATAATTTGCCAACATACAAAAAATAAAATAATTTCATGCCTTTTCGAAACTTCTTGTGATTTACAATACCTAACTATTGTATGTAAACAAGTGTAACAACCCGTGTCAATGCACGTGATAAGATTGAAATTATAATTTTAAGTTATTTTATTAAAATTAATTTGAATTATAATAATTTGACTAATAAAAAAGTTACATGTTATGTATTGTTCATTTTCTCTTAATCTAGTGTTAAGTATATCAACTCTAAAATAATTATTAATCAGTTTTAGTAATTTATTTTTTTCAATAAATCAGACATATATACTTAATGTGACTATAAATAATCTAGTAATACTTTCTACCAACAAATTTTTATATGTTGTTTTACCGTGAAGTAAGAACATATCAAAATCAGCTTAAAATGAATAACAAATTATTAGAGAATTATAATGCACAAAATTCTCTAATAAATAATAAATAATTTAAAACTACTAATATTTATTTAATACACTATATGCTAATACTGAGAGTATTTTTTAAAAAGATATATTCGTAAAAATAGATATAATATGATTACAAATATAACATAAACAAATATGTTAAATAAAAAGTTAAACCAATATGCTTACCAATGCTTTTATTAAATTTTACAAATTGGAGAATAAGTATGTATTCGGTTGTTTGGTGATCACATAGATAATTGAATAATTGAGTTGTAAATTAATCTCACAGTGTGCACCTTATTTTTTTTCATTTCTAAATAAAAGTAAGAATTAAGTGAAATAAGTAGTAATATATAATGAAAAAGATAAAATATTTTGCATATGTATAGATAATTGTTACAAAACAAAATCTTATTGTGAAATATTAAAATTTCACGTACTCCAAATCATGAAGATCAACCACAATATAATAGTCACTTCTTCCTATTTTTGATCATGATATAAGCTCTTCTTTTTCGGTCAAGAGTCCAATAACATCTAATTGAAAAAAAAATGAATTAAAAATATTAAATTAAGGACAAATAAATGAATAACATAATAAATTACTTATAAATTAAAATTTTTTTACCAATTTATTTTATATTAAACAATAAAACTAACAATATATTAACACTACAATAATCTATATTGTTGTAGTGTAATAAAAGGATATACCTTTAAAAGTTATTCTACATACGTGTGCAGTCGGAATATAAATTTTGCTTGATTCCTCAATTACAAAAATCTGAGAAGACATAGACCTTGCCCTTAATCTGTTCATTCTCAAACATCTTTGCCAAATAATTCTTTATTGAAGAATGAATTTTATCACACTGTAAAACAAATTAAATATAAAAACTATTAGCACTTATAAAGCTATTAAATGGTACTATCTTTGATTGCAATGGTTTACTTATCAAATAAATTTAAAATACGAACAAAAAATATTTATAAATTGGACCTAACATCATTTGAAAGAATCATGAAAAATAATCAACAAACTTTAACATCCATTAGAACCATTTCTATGTAAACCGTCTTACTCTTGTCAAAATTGAATGAGACTTTCCCTAACTTTATAATTCTTGCCTTTATTTTCCAAACTTTTTCATCACATAATCTACCATAAGTAATACTATTGATAGAATCGTAGCTAGCAGCCATTAGGTATGAAAAATAAAATATAGAAAAAGAATAATGTCTGAATTATGAATTCTCTAAATGATAAATAATTGTAAAAATTCACTATTACTATATATATATATATACATACATTAATTATACACGATAATAATTAGCCAATATTTTTAATAGAGATACTTGCTACAATTAGGTAAAAATTATGCCATTATATTTTATTAACCTTTATGATTAATTTAATGGAAATACTTACTCAATATATATGTTATCTACATTAATTATATGCCAATATTTTTAGAAAAGAGCTAAAAGAGGAGATATATAAATATATATAATATTATTGCTATATAGGAAGCAGATATAAATTGCTACGTTCTTTTTTATTATATTATACAACTTAAAATTATAGTATCATGTTATTATTAATTGTAGATACTTGCTACAATTATATCAAATTTAATTATGACTCTAAATAAATAAAATATATAACAATCAATATTATTTTTTTTTACATTCAATATTTACTGTAAATATAAAAAGTAAAATAATTAATGAATAAAAATAGCAATTAAAAATAAAATATATTAATTAAAAGATATTTAAAAAAAATAAAATGAATAAGAAGAAAACAAAATGAAATAGAAGAGATAGAAGACTACAATAAAATAAATTTAGTGTGAGGTTTTTTTTTTTATAAATTTCATATCACATCTGTTTCAATAATAATAAATAAAAATACGTCAACTTGGTATCTAAGAGAAAATGATGAAATAAAATCATAACACACTTCTAAAGTAAAAGCTTAAATTAGACCATAATATCATTACACAACACAAGTTGAAAGTAATTTTACACTACAATATACCACACAAACAGGTAAATGACTTAAGTTTAAATACAATTTTTTTATTTATGCATACATGATAACACTATGGTTTATAAATGCCTCATGGATAACATACCATATATTGCTGTGAATGATGAGTACGGAAGTTGGAGAGTGTGTGGTGGTTTGTATCCACAATAGTTGCCTTCTTGAGACGACGTCTCACAGGAAGAAAAAGAATGGTTGTAAAAGCTACTTAATGAAAGAGTAATTGGTAAACAAATGATATTTTCTTCTAGCATATATGGTCTTTTATAGTGGTGAAATAAAAATAGAAGGAATAAAATTTTGTATTTTTATATTAGGAATAGAATTTGATATTTACCCTAATAAAATT
>NC_029794.2:7130360-7159647 GCF_000816755.2 Arachis ipaensis | reverse complement strand
TATTAATTATAATAAAGATTTTTTTTTTTTAGCCAATGAGTAATAGCTCAAATGGCATAATCTCCCCATACTTAATTAAGAGGTTGCGAGTTCGAGTTTCCTATCTTTGGTAAAAAAAAAAATAAAGATTTTTTTAATAAAATAATTTAGAATAGAAAAAAGTGCATTCATTTTGGAGGGAAAACGGAATCATAAGGGATCGACACCTTACCTTTATTAATTGGGGGAAAACCCAGTTTTAATATATTAAGTAGATACAGTGATTTCCTCTTCAGCATATATTGCTTCTTATTTTGATTTTTCAAAATTAAACCCCATTTTGCCATGTAAATGAAACACAATAAATGTTGGCCGTTAATTTCTATCCTAATTTTGATAATTATTTTATTTTATTGATATGATTCAAATTCTTTAATCTTGAATAGTCCAAAAACTTTCCGTCTTTTTTCTTAGTTAGATTTTGATAGAAACGTCAAGATTTTGCAATTCTTACCAATACTGGGGTTGAACAGTGTTGTGACTCTTTATAAATATAGCATGGATGATCACCATACTTACTATTTATCTATACTGAAATTCATAATATTTGAGTAATTTTGTTGTGGTAGGTAGCAATGGCAGTTAGGTGAGTTCATGTGCCATGTGGTGAATTTCACAATATTTTTTTTTTATCTTTCACTAAATATGAGGACTTTGATTTTTAGGTATGATCTCATCAAGTGTATCAATGATGGTCCAGAGCATAAGGTGTGGAAGCTCAAAGTACGTGTCATTAGATTTTGAACAATTTCTCACTTTACAAATTCTGGGGTGAAGGCACCTATTGAGATGGTTGTCCTTGATGAAGAGGTAAAATCTTTTCTTTGCATTTGAGATTTATTTTTGTAATGACTGAGCAATAAACCTCATTTATTTATGACTCTATAAAACTAATGCATTCAGGGAGATACAATTCAATGCTCTATTAAAGGCATATTTGTTCCTATCTTCGAGGGTCTACTCGCCGAGGGCAACGTGTACATGGTCACTAATTTTGCAGTTACTTTGAATACAATCAAGTTCAAGCCTACTAGACACGAATTTAGAATCAACTTCAAGAGGGACATGATTGTGCGTCCGGTACAAGACTCTTCAGTTCCATTGAACGGATTCAATTTTGTTCCGTTCAAAAAAATTCATGCAGAGTCTAAAGAAGATGGTTATTTAGTTGGTAAGTATTTTGTTAGAGTAATCTATAACGTATGTGTTGTTTAATTCTTTGAGGTCTATATTTAACGCAAAATAATTTATCATAATTTTTGTATTACATAATATGTCTATATTTAATGTATGTCATTTGAATTGGCTGATGCGTCATTCTTTGTTATAGGTATAGTACTAAAAAAATTGTATTATTTAGTAAAATTATTCTTCAATTTGTTATTGGCTTTGTTTTCTATTATTATGCGTTTTATTTTAACACATCTAAACACAGATTTCATATATATAGCAACTAAAGAATTAGTACCTTTAAAAGAATCGTTGGTAACAAGTACTGACCTATTTATTTTTTGTTTCTTCACGAACTTCGATTTCTAGGCTCTAACTATTTATTAACAGTGTTTTATATTTTTATTTTTAAGAAAATTAAAAAAATATAATTTCAACATGGATGAAACTTTAGAAAAGATATGTTATTTTTGGACAAAAATTTGAGCAGATAGAATTTTGTTAATGGAAAGATTGGTGCCTTTATTTTGTAGATGTGATAGGTCAGCTTGCCTCTAAAGGTAACTTGGTCGAGTTCACACGGATGGGAAGCCGTCAAGTTATATCACGATAGAACTTGATGATCTTGAGTACTGCTTAATATCTTTTTTATAGTGGTTTTTGTTTTAAAATCTTATTTTGCAATTTTGTGCCTCTCTTTACTTTACAAGCATTGCTATTTCTTATAGGAGTGGACAGAAATTAAGGGTAACGTTGTGGCAGATTGTTGCTTTTAACTTGCTCAAATATTTGGAGGAACACCCGTGTCTTACCTATGTGGTTATTCTCCAAATGGGCAAGATGAAATTTTATAGTAGTTTGTTTATTTTACTGGTATTTGAATGCATGTTTTGTGTCATCATATGCTTCTGATATTTTCTTTAATTTGTTATGTCTTTTTGTAGGGGTCATGGGTGTTTCCAACATAAACTACAATTCGAAACTGTTTATCAATGTTGAGTTTCCAACTGCCGGAGATTTCTTTGCAAGGTACAGTGTATAGATCAGTAGTGTGGCCAGCATAATATTTATACAAGGCTTTTGATTATTTAACTATTAGCAAATTTCATAAATTCTTATTTAAAAATGCAAGGGTGAACAAATTGGATCCTATTGACGGACAAGGCATAATGCCGCTGGTCTGTGATCAACCTGTTTCAATTGAGGAACATTTTTTGCGTCTGTCAGTCTACAAAACAATTGCCGAGATAAAGGAACATAATCAGGTAAAATTCTTTCTTTATTAGTCTTCCTTTTTTTCAATTATTATGTCTAATGTTTGTTAGATCATAATCTCAATTGTTGTGTTGTACCCTTGCATCCATTGATTTTAGGATGATGTATTTATTACTACCGGGACGATTAAGGAAGTTGAGACTGAGTTTGGTTGGTGGTACAAAGGATGTAAGAAGTGTCGTCGTGGCTTAAGGGAACTTGAGAAAAGATATTTTTGTCCCAAATGCGTTGAAGACTACGGGTTCTATGTGCCAAGGTATGACTTACGATACTTCTTTAACATTGACACACTACGTACTCTTTGTCTAAGAAAATAATGGTATAAACTAATCATTTGTATTATTTCTTGATAAATTTTGTTGTTGAATTCTATCATTCGTGATTCAGTTAGCCTAATAGGTTAAAGATAATAGATTTTAAATAAGGCTAACCATCTCTTTCAAAGCATAACATATAGCAAGAGTTAAACATAATTAACCAAATGAAAGGGTTTCATTGACTTAACAGTGTCGAAGAACAACAATAATATAAATTTTGATGTACATAAAAATGTGCATCAGATTACTACAAGTCAAAGAACAGTGTGTCGAGAAACTGATACCTCATCTAATATTCTCAGTTTACAATCCAGTGAAGATAAATGTGACATTCTTCTCACTGTAATTGACTCATATTTATCTAAATTTAATTTATATCAGTTTAATGACGAAATTTTTTTATATATTTCTCATTACTCATTCGTAGGGAAGCAACTATCTATGTATGGTGTACACTGTGCCTCGCATAGAATTGAAAAGGAAAAGTAATTTAAAAAAGATGATCATCATTATTATATTCTTTTCTTTCCTATAGTGTAACGTTTAATTGAATAAAATTGAACTTTTTGTAAAGAAGTTTTACTATAATTGGGGTGCAAAAAAGACAATCTTCCTCTGTTGTTATTTCTGTGGCTATTAATTTGGCACAACTTTATGAAAATGTAAATTTATCGACTGTTAAGACGCACCCACCAAGCGGTGACACACAAAGTGGCCAAAATGTTGAGCCTTTTGTTGATGATGAAGGTAATTTCTCATTATATCAAGAATTTAATTTTGTAATTTGCAAGAGATATGAATTATTAGTAATACATCAGCATATATGTTTGAATTTTTTATAATTTTTATTTATTGTAGTTTTGAATGGTTATGATGATTCAATGTTGGATGTGGATATGGAAGATAATTTTATACCATCCTCAGAAACCTTAGACGGTATGTAAAAATTTTATCTGTATGTTTATTTACATCTTTGTGTACATCATGGACTAAATTGCATCGGTATGACAACTGAGTATCTAAAGAGAGTTCATTCGGCAGATGTCTGGGATATAGGAAATCCTATTTATCAATGTCAACACTGTAAAGCATGGATGTGGTCTGGAGAATGGCTTGCTAAATCCAAACAGTTGCTCCAACCAAAGTTTTCATTATGTTGTATGGAAGGAAAGATCGAGCTTCCTCTACTTTTTGTGCCTCCTGATGAGCTCATTCAGCTTCATACTGAAGGAGATCAAAGAAGTATTCATTTCCTAAAAAATATAAGGACATTTAATTCAATGTTTTGTTTTACATCAATAGCCGAAAAAATTGACCGTGGGGTGAACAATGGGACTGCTCCTCCAATTTTTAAGCTTGGGGTCAAAACTACCATAGCATTGGTAGCTTACTTCCTCCTGATAGTTTGCGACCAACATTTGCCCAGCTATATATCTATGACACAGAAAATGATATTGATAATCGAATAGGCACACTTCGGTAATTTTCATGCAACCAGTCAAATTTTTTAGTTATTTCTTATTTGTGAGAGAAAATAACATAAATTTTTTTTTCGCAGTTCCAATGAAGCTATAAATGAGCGGGATAGAGAAATTTTGGCAATATTAAGAAACATGCTAGACAAATATATTATTTTGGCAAAGAGTTTTCGCTATGCAAAAGATAGGTACCAACAGAAAAATTGCACAAACATAAAGCTTAAGTTGATTAGTAAAAGGACTATAGATGGCAGGACATACAACTTGCCATCTGCATCTGAAGTGGTTGCATTGATTGTTCGCGATATCGAACAGCTTAGCAAAGATAGAGATATTATTATAGAGAGTCAATCTAGAAAGCTCCAGCGGATTGATGTTTTTCATCCATCTTATTTAGCCTTGCAATATCCATTGTTGTTTCCGTATAGGGAGGATGGATTTCGTTTGTGTATTGCAACATCAGATTCTATCTCCGCTAGGCCTACAAAGAAAAACAAAACAATTACTTTGCGACAATTCTTTGCTTTTCGACTACAGAAAAGGATGGGTGAATCTCCGTTAATTCTGAGATCAAAGAGATTATTCCAACAGTTTCTGGTAGATGCCTACACAATGGTAGAATCAGAGAGGTTAAAATTCTTCAGGTGTAAACATCCACAGTTGAGGGTTGATAAATACAAATGTCTGCACGAAAGTTTTATAAACAGGGATGTAGATGGTGCAAAGCTTGGCAAAAGAATCATTCTTCCCAGTACTTTTACCGGTGGACCTAGGTATATGATGAATAATTGTAAAGATGTATTTGTAATTTGTAGATATGCAGGATATCCTAGCTATTTTATCACCATGACCTGTAACCCTGAATTGGATGAGATAAAAAGATAAGTGACTTCCATTGGTTTGAAGGTAGAAGACCGTCCTGATATATTGTGTCGAGTTTTCAAGATCAAGGTTTTTTGACAAAATTTTGGGATGTAAGTCTGTGTTTATGCAGCGCTTTCTTAAAATCTTATGTTGTAATGCTTTGCTCATTTGTCTTTTTCAATTTTCAGACGTTTGCACTGTAGAATTTCAAAAGAGAGGGCTTCCGCATGCACATATCCTTTTATTCATGAGTAACGAGTTCAAGCCACAAACACCAGATGACATAGACAAACATATAACAACTGAGATTCCTAATAAAAATGAAAGACCAAATCTACATGGAGCTGTTCAAAATTACATGGTACATGGTCCATGTGGTTCGTCCAACAAGAATTCACCTTGCATGAAGAATGAATCCTATTCAAAGTTCTATCCTAAAGAGTTTAGACAATAAACACTCATTGATGAGGCCGGATTTCCCAAATATAGGCGTACTGATAACGGTCGAACAGTGAAGAAAAGGGAATGTGTACTAGACAATAAGTTCATTGTTCTGTATAATCTAGAATTGTTGCTCAAGCTCGGGTGCCACATAAATGTGGAATACACATGCCAAACAAGTTCTATTAAGTATCTGTTTAAGTATGTACACAAGGGTAATGACTGACAAACCCCAATTTGACGGTTTGTTTTGCCTTGAATTTAGAACATTTTGATAACCTTTTGTCACATTTAGCCTAAGAATTAGCATGGTTTTGTTATCTCTTCCATGATTGTGCTTAAGTGTAAAAACATGCTTTTAAGCCTTATCTTGGTGAATTCTAGTTTCTGTTTGATTCCATACGATGCCTTCGATAACAAGACACTTCATTGTAAGTCCTAGGGAGAACGACCCGAGGTTTAAATACTTCGGTTTATAAATTTTAGGGGTTTGTACTTGTGACAAACAACTTTTTGTATGAAAGGATTAGTGATTGGTTTAGAAACTATACTTTACAACGAGATTTCATTAGTGAAATTCTAAACCGTTAAAAATCCAATCGTCAAAATGGCGCCGTTGCCGGGGACATGCAATGGTGTTATGTTATTGGTTATTGTACATATGTGAATAGTGTAAATAGTTTGTCTTTTGCTTGTATACTAGATTTTGTTAGTTTTATTTTGTTTTTTCCATAATGAATTCTCACTTTGGCTATGAGTTTGGCTCTAATTGTGTTGTAGGGAATGTGAACTTCAATGCTAACATGTACCAAGGATGGAACACTCCAAGATGGGAGGAGCCTCAAGGAATTGATCACTCCTATTGGCATCAACCTCCGGACACTTATAGGTATAATTCTCATCCTAATGCATGTCAATCCAATGGCTATGGTGAATCACTTTGTGACTTCCAAGCACCGCCACCATACGCCTATGACTCTCACCCTCAACATGAACTTCAACCATTCTCACAAGCCTTTCATCACCAAGCACCACCCTATGATCCATATCCATCATATAACCAATCATCCATACCATATTTTTATGGCCATTATGAGCAAGAGCCCTTAGAACCACCACCCTATCAAGATCACTACCAAGAACCACCTCAATACACACAATCTCCATACCCTTACCAAGAAGAACCACCTTCCTACTATAAACCCTCTCTCCAAAATAATGAACCTTCCTATTCACCCCAAGCCCCAATAGACGATCCTCTCACTTTGTTACTCCAAGGACAAGAAGTCATGAAGCGGGATACACTTGAGTTTGTAACCAATTTGACCAAGGTGGTGCACACTTTAGCCCACCAATGCTTGAATACTCAAGGTACTTCCGTGACCACATGTGAAAAGTCAAAAGAAGAGCAAAGTATGAAGGTGAAATTGGAAAATTCGGTGGAGAAGGAGGAGTCAAATTTTGTATTGGAGCAACTAGAGGAAGCTATAATCATTGAAGAAAAGGAAGAAGTGGTTGAAGATTTAGGAGATATTGAAAGTCCAAGGGAATGTAGTCTCATGGAGCACTCTTCCAAGGAGCTTGATATTGAAGTTGAAGAAGGTGCGCAACCCCCAAGGCATATCATCGTTGGAGACTTGAAAGAAGTTTATCAAGAGATGGATTCAATCATGGATGAATTTCTCTCTACAACGGGATCCCCTCCCATTGGATATAGAGTTGAAATTATAGAAGAGTATGCACAACCTCACAAGGAAGATGAGAAGGGCATGGTGTATATTGAAATTGAAGAATATGAAGAGGTTGATCAAGAGATGACCTCGTTCATCAATGAATTTCTATCCAAAATTGAATCGCCTCTCATTAAACAAGATGAAGTTCTTGAAGATAACACCAAGCCACGTAACAAAGAGGATGAGGTTGAAAGTGAAGAAATTCGTCAAGAGGTGGAAATATACAAAGAAGAGCATAAGGAAGTAGACCTTGCATTGTCTAAGTGTGGGGAAGCCTCTCTCCCCAAATTACCATCCAACACAACTTTCAAGTGGGTAAAATTCTTATCCATAAGCTTCACTTTCTCGCTTGAATATGGTTTGATTGAAACGGATGGACAACTTAGAGCTCTTTGTGGATGCGCGTACGCGTCCTGACGCGCATGCACCACAAGCCACATTCCAGAGAGTTGGGCCTCTCCTGGGCCAGCGTTGTGCCTCCAGCCCAACTCATTCCACGCTGACGCGCGCTACGTGCGTACGCGCACATAAAACAACGAGGAACTACACGCGTGCGCGCACTTGCCGCGTCCGCGTCGATTCGCTGATGCAACTTCTGGGCCAATATCCAGAGAGTTGCGCTAAATCTGGGCCAACTTTAAGCCCCCAGCTCAACCCACCTCGCGCGGACGCGCACAGGCCGCGTGCGCGCATATATGCCAAAAGCAGGAAAAGACGCGGGCGCACGCATCGCGCTTGCGCGTCCTACGATAAACTGTCAATGCACGCGGACGCGTACTTGCCGCGTGCGCGCAGATCTAGTAGCGCGACTCCCAGGCCAGTCTCCAGAGAGTTAGGCCTGGGTTGGGCCAACTCTAAGCCCCTAGCCCAACTCCATGCACGCGTGCGCGCACGTTACGCGCACGCGCCCTTCCCTATTTCACTCACCCTCGCCTAAGCGCATTGTACGCGCGCGCGTAGGATCCACGATTCTCTCAATCGACGCGGACGCGCAAGGTGCGCGCGCGCGCCGATTCAAAAATAGGGATAACCCTAGCTCGCGAAGCCACTGCGCAGTCGCGCAAACACCCCCCTCCAACGTTCCAGTTCTTCTCCCCCATCCTTCACCTTCCTCCCCACACCTCCGGCGAGCGCTCCGTCACCCCCACCGCCGCCATCACTGCTCGCCTTCCCCTCCTTCTTCCCCCCCTCTTCTCCACCACCACCCGTTCTCCCTCTCTTTCTCACTCCTCTCTCCCTCCTCTCGGCCAACCTCCCACCGCGCCACCATCCTCGACGCCGCGCCGTCTTCGCCGCCGGCGACTCGCCTTCCCTCATCACTCCATCTCTCTCTCACCCGTCCATTAGGCTCAGTCTCGCACGCCTCCGAACGCCACCGGCGACTCTCCTTCACCGCCCTGCCGCTGCCGCCACCACCCACGGCGGCCAGCCTCACTGATTCTGCTGCTTCCATTCTGACCCCAATCCCCTTTCTCATTTTTTATTATTCGGCCCAGCTCCCAGGTTCCTGCTCCATTTCTGCTATCTCTGTTTCTATTTTCCCTTTTTCATTTTTTTTGTTAATTCCTAGAATTGCATGATTAGTTAGCATTGGAATGTTGTATGTTAGGATTAGTTAGAAATACTTGCGGTTAGGTAGCTAGGACTGGATAGAGGATTCTAGGCCTGCTAAGTGCTCCGTATGTGCTTACTTGCTGTTTGTCTGTTTGTATGTTGTATGCTGGTTTTGGACTGCTTTTTATGCACTTCTTGTTGCCTGAATGCTGTACCACTGCTGCTGTGCTTAATTGATGCTGCTTTCTTACTGTTTGTGCTATTCTGCTATCCGGGAACGTCCAATTTTCAGCCGGAATGCTGCCCGACTTTCAAGGAAATTAGTTTCATTTTGATTTTTATTTCAGTTTTGGGCAAATTTCTGTTCCCTTTTGACTTCCCGGATTTGCACAATCATCGTGCACATGAACCGCAATTTCTCGTTCAATTGAGCCTAGATATCATGGAAATTCCCCAATCTCTACTGTGAGCTTCGGTTCTCTAGATATCGAACCACGAAGCTGAATATTGAGAAGAAGTTGCTCCTACCTAATGATGTGAGACGGCGCATTAACGGTCGGATCCTCGAGTTAGGTATTGATTTTGTTGACCGGGACTTGGGTGACATCAATATATCTTGGGTGAAGGAATTCTACTGCAACTTCTTCCGTCCGACCTTGGATTCAGTTCAGGTGAGGGGTAGAGAGATTCTGCTCACCGAGGCCGCCATTGGAGAGGCACTACATTGCCGGCACATTCCACATGACCAGTGTGCCCATCATCAGGCTGAGATAGCCATCCACACCATGACTTTTGATTATGAGGCGCTTCGGCGCGTGATTGGGATACCGGAGGCTTCTTGGGTTATGGATGCGGGCAACACCAAGCCAAAGGGGATGTTGTTCAATCATTTGACTAGGGAGGCCAAGACTTGGCAGATGATCTTCGCCCACTACGTCCTGCCTACCACCCACTTTTCTGAGGTCCCCATGGAGATGCTTCTGCTGATCGGGTGTGTTATGGAAGGGAAGGATGTCTCCTTCCCTAGACTTATCCGACAGTGCATGTGGCGGGCGCATATTCGTGGCCTACTCCCGTTTCCTACCTTGGTCACGAGTATGGCAGCCATGGCCGATGTCCCGTGGTCAGATGATGATGTGCGTCCACCACCAGCTGATGCCGATGACAGGGAGATTACTATCCCCTGGGGTGTTTGGGTGCACGAGAAGCCACCTGCTAGCCGCCGCTCTCGGGCTCGGGCTGCCATAGGGACACCTTCACCACCAGCCCCTGCAGCTGGCCCATCCTCTTCTACCGCCGCAGCTCCTCCACCATCTACAGACCCTCCAGCAGCACCTGAGCCTACCTATCTCCTGGTCCAGCGTCTCTTCCGGTTCTTGGAGCGGGAGCGACGCCATGTCAGACGCCGATTGGATCGGATGGACCAGGCCCTTATCTCTCTGGGCGCTGAGCTACCTCCGCTTCCAGATTCTCCGGCCTCCGATGAGCAGGATCATCAGGAGGAGGACGCGGAGGCACCAGCTCAGCAGGATACCCCTGACACTACGGAGCCAGCACACATGGAGGCACCACCTCAGACACAGGAGACTCAGCCGGTCCCACAGCCATAGTCAGAGCCAGAGCCTATCGTTGTACCTCCCACTGATCCTCCGGTTTAGCATCAAGGACGATGCTTAATTTTAAGTGTGGGGAGGGCACCGGTAGCATTATTTGGGAACCGGTGAACTCTTTTTCGGCCTAGTTATCTCATCTTGCACATTTTTGTATATATTTTGATGCATTTCTAGTTGCTTTGGATACTTTTATTGCTTATTTTGGATTTTAGATATTTTGATGCTTCTGGATATTTTTAGATATTTTGGATGATAGATTCCATATTTTAGTTTGATTTTCCTTTATACATTTTTGCATATCTCCTTTTGTATATTCCCCTTTTTAGTTTGTGGTTGTGATTAGAAATCATGTTTTAAGTGAAACTTAGTCACCCTTTTGCATAAGAAATTGGTTTTGGGTGAAAAAGAAAAGGGTAAACTAAAAAAAAAAAAAAAAAATTTTTGAATTTTTCAATCACAACAATGCTTAGTCAAACATTGAGGTTTTTCAAGAAAGTTTAAATATAGGGCATTAACCCAATTGATTGAAAGAAAATTTTTTTTGAAACTTGCTTGAATTTCATACCTTGTGAAGCATGTATTGAATTGAGAACACAAGCTTGTGAGACTTGAGCCTATTGATGTGGTTACATTTTATAACCACTTATTTTCCATTCTTGTGTGAAATTGTTCTCTTTCCATGATTGTGATCCTTAATTTGCTTGATTCTATATATCCGTTTATTTCTTGTGTTTGTGCATTTATATGATTGAGGCCATTATTTCATTTGCCACTTACCCAAATAGCCAACCTTTTACTCTCCATTGTTAGCCAATTTTGAGCCTATGCTTAACCAACTCATCCTTATTTTAGCTCATTACAAGCCCAAGGCGGAAAACCAATGAAAAGTCCTTGTTTGGATCTTTGATTAGCCTAGGCTAGTGAGAGTGTGTATTATTCAAGTTGGTGAGGCTTGGGAACATTGGATGGGATAAAAAGGGGCAATACACTTTTATGTTTAGGAATTGGGCACATACTCATGTATTAATCAAATGTAGAGACCTTATGCACTGATGTTCTTGTATTTAGCTTGAAAAAAAAAATAATAATAATGATGAAAAGAAAAAAATAAAATGAAAGAAAAAAAAAAGAAGAAAAAAAAAAGAAAAATAAAAGGGGACAAAATGCCCCAAAGTGAAGTCAATAAAAAGGAATCAATGCATAAGTGTTGTGAAATGAAAAAAAAATGCATGAGTATGCAAGAAAAAGTGAAGAATGGGTAATTAGAATAGCTCGCATTTGTATAGGTCATTAATTAGGTTAGGTGGGAAAGTCTATGCTAATCAAAGACTCAAATCCTACCCCACTTGACCATAAATGATCCTACCTTGACCCTAACCCCATTACAACCTAATTGAAAGACCTCATGATGAATGTATGCATGCATTGAATAAATGTTGATTGTTAGAAGAAAATCAAATCTTGGAAAACATGATTAGAAGAGAATTAAGTGAATTAACCCTTAAACACTTGAGTGAATAGAGCGGATACACATCCGGTGAGGGTTCAAAAGTTCAACCACATGTCTTCACCCACATTATCTATATCCTTGCAAGTTTGAACTCTTTTTAACAATTCAATACAATTGTGGTTTGGACTTGGTCCTTATTACTTAGCTCTTGTGCTTACACATGCTCTCTTGGGAATTGATTTGTTTGAACTAAGCATTTCCAATTGCTTTAGATAGTTGCATTTAGATATGACTCATATAGTTTAGTTGCATTCAATAAATGCCATACCCCTTAGCTCCTTCTTATTTTAGCATGAGGACATGCTAAGGCTCAAGTGTGGGGAGGTTGACAAACCCCAATTTGACGGTTTATTGTAAGTCCTAGGGAGAACGACCCGAGGTTTAAATACTTCAGTTTATAAATTTTAGGGGTTTGTACTTGTGACAAACAACTTTTTGTATGAAAGGATTAGTGATTGGTTTAGAAACTATACTTTACAACGAGATTTCATTAGTGAAATTCTAAACCGTTAAAAATCCAATCGTCAATGACTGCATAACAGCTACTCTATACAATGCTGGTGATCCGTCAGAAGCCACACAAGTTGTTGACGAAATTAGGAATTACTACGATTGTAGGTACATTTCGGCATATGAGGCAGTCTGGCGTCTATTTGGATACGAAATCCAAGAGAAAAAATTATTTGTGATTAGACTTCTATTCCATTTGAAGGATGAGCAACCTGTGGTTTATGGTGAAACTTCTAATGTGAATGATATCGTTGAAAGAGCAATATCTCATAAGTCCATATTTTTGGGATGGATGGCGGCGAACATGTCATATCCCTATGCTCGAAGTCTGACTTATGCTGAGTTTCCAACCAAGTTTGTTTGGAAGGACGATTCTTCAAAGTGGTTTTCTCGAAAGAAAGGCTTTGCAATTGGAAGGTTGACTCATGTACCTGTAGGTAATGACGAGTTTATATTCAATTTTGATCTTACTTATTTAATGATTTATCTACACTAGAAAATAAATGCTCAAATAACTTTCAACAGTTATAATCTGTAGATTATACAATTTTTTTTCTATATTTTTTAGAAAAATTATTCTTATGCGGATGTATAGCTACATAATAATTAAAATAGCGTAGCTTAATCCATTTAACAACTTAAAAGTGGGATTTTAACCATGTTTTTTGCAGCAAATACTGAAGAATATTACCAACAACTTCTCTTGAATACTCAAAGAGGATGTATGAGTTTTCGAGATATAAGAACAGTAGGAAGAATAATTTATGCTATGTATAGAGATGCATGCTTCGTCCTTGGACTCTTGCAAGATGACAAAAAATTCATTGATGCAGTTAAGGAAGCAAGCTCATGGGCCTCAGGATCATATGTTAGGAGGTTATTTGTCATTATATTAACATCCAACAATATCTCAAGACCAAAACATGTCTGGGATAGATGTTGGCATGAACTCTCAGATGATATTTTGTATCGACAGAGAGCTGTGATGAACATGAGGGGTGAGTTTTTATTAATTACAATGATAAAAGTTCTTCCTTATTGATCATGTTTAGTTTGATTGAATTTTTACAGTATCGTATAATATGCAGAGTTAACAATGTCAGATGATGAGATTAAGCAGTTGTGCTTAATGGATATAGACAAGATCTTACATTCCTACGGTGAAACCTTGAAAGACTATCCTCCTATGCCTTTAGCAACTGAAGTTGATAGTTCTTTGTTAACCGAAAGGGTTATTAGGGAAGAGCTAAACTTTAACAGGGATGATTTAAAAAAAATGCCTCAGACATGTTACCCATTGCAACACCTGAGCAAAGACATGCATTCGATAAAATTGTTACACTTGTGTATTGTGATGAAGGGGGTTTTTTCTTTGTGTATGGTCATGTGGGTACTGGAAAAACATTTCTCTGGAACCTTATATCTGCTGAGATTCTCTCAGGGGTGATATAGTGTTAAACGTTGCTTCGAGTGGTATTGCATCTTTACTTCTTCCCAATGGAAGAACGGCACACTCAAGGTTCAAAATACTACTGAATATAACTGAGGATTCTGTATGTAACATCAAACCTGGTTCCCCTCAAGCAATGTTGCTGTTGAAAGCCAAACTTATAATTTGGAATGAGGCTCCAATGGTTAGTAGGCACTGCTATGAAGCGCTTGATAAATACTTGGGTGATATCATGAGGTGTTCTCCAACATATAGCAAAGATTTTTCCTTTGGAGGAAAAATGGTTGTACTAGGTGAAGACTTTAGACAAATTCTTCCTGTCATTCCACGAGGATCGAGACAAGATATCGTTCATTTAACCTTGAATTCATCTTACCTTTGGAAGTTTTGTCAGGTGCTCAAACTAACAAAAAACATGAGACTCTCTATAGGGACGACTACTTCAGATCAAGATGAGACAGAACAATTTGGTGAGTGGTTATTGAAAGTTGGTGATGGTCTAATAGGTGACAATATGGATGGTGAATCTGAGATATGACTTAGGAGATATTGTTATTCCTTCTTCGGACCAGGCATTTGATGAGTTGGTTCATTTTTCTTATCCAAATATTTTGGAAAACATGTCCTTAAAGGATTTTTTCAAAGTAAGAACTATACTGGCTCCCACATAAGACATCGTTGAAGAGGTCAATAACCATCTGATGGCTATCATTCCTGGAGGAGAAAAATTATATCTTAGTTCGGATTCCATTTGTATGGATGAAGGGAATATAGAGAGTCAACTAGATCTCTATGGTCTTGAATTACTGAATAGCATAAATTGCTCTGGTTTGCCTCCACATAAATTAATACTCAAGGTTCGTGTTCCAGTGATGTTACTGAGGAATATTGACCAATCTAGTGGTCTTTGTAATGGTACAAGGCTACAAGTTAGGAAGCTTGAAAATCATGTCATAGAATGTAAAGTCTTAACGGGTAACAATGTTGGTCATATTGCTTTGATTCCAAGAATGAATATGGTACCAACAAATGAAACCGTCCCAGTTAGATTCCAACGAAGACAGTTTTCCATAATAGTATTGTTTGTCATGATAATTAATAAGTCTCAGGCACAAACTTTATCTCATGTTGGATTGTACTTGCCCAAACCAATTTTTACACATGACCAACTATATGTGGCACTTTCAAGAGTTAAGAGTAAGAGAGATTTAAAAGTTTTACTTATGAATCACGTAGGAATGTCTGCAAATTCAATCATCAATGTTATTTATAGAGAAGTCTTTGAAAAAATAGTATTCTAATGTAAATATTTTAATTTTATTTTAAATTCTGTATCAGTGTATAATTATTTTACCTTAAAAAATATAAAATAATTATTACTCACTTTTTTTAAGTTAAACTTTGTTTTTGATAATAATTTTATAAATTTCTTAGACCTTTACAGCTTGCTCAACTAACTAATTCAGTATTATAATAAACAAGTCACGTTTGGTTGAGTTCCTCGTACATGATTAAACCACTAAAAATTTTGTAACAAATAGTATCATATCTGAAAACATAAAATTTATTATTGGAATACGTACTACTCTGAGTTTAAAGTATGTAGTGTTCCAATAAATTTTATTTTTCCGCTTTTAATTATTTGTTTTACTCCATAAAGATTACTAGGTTTATAGTAATAGTTATTTTACTCACAAATCATTCTCAACTCTCTCATTGTGATCCATGTCAACAAAAGAGAAGTAATTAAATATCAATAATAATTCTAATGTTAGTGCAAATTTGAGATAAGCCTCAAAGTGGTCCATTAAGTTGCACTCGAGTCTCATAGTAGTCCTTGAACTTAATAGTTACTCATATTCGTCTCTGAAGTTGCACTCCGGGACTCAGATTCGTTCTTCTGACATATTCCGTCCACCTGGCACTACCGAAAAACTGATCTAGACTCTTTCGTGACACGCTGACTAGGTAACGGCTAGCTGACGTGGATTAGTAAACTTTGTAGTGCAATTTGGTCCCTAAATCAAAATTAAAAATTTTAATCCTCAAATTTAATTATTATTCTCTTTTCTATAGTAGTAACCCCTCTCTTTTCTTTTCTTCTCTTCTCTTCTCCATATGGATATTGATAAACCCCTATTTTGTGATTCATCTTGTGCTCAAATAAGTGTTTTTATCAATTCTTCACCCACTTATTCATAAGATTTGCATGGTTTTATAATTCCTTTCTTATTTTATGATATATGTGAAAACATGTTTTCTATGCTTTAAAAATATTAAATTTAATTATCCTTTATTACCATTCGATGACGTGATCTGTGTGTTAAGTAATTTCAAGCTTTATAGGGCAGGAATGGCTCAGAGGACAGAAAGAAAACATACAAAAATGGAAGGAAAGCACAAAAATAGAGTTTTGAAGAAAAGGCAGCGACGCGCACGCGTGAACGACACGGACGCATGCTTGGCGCAGAACACAAACGACGCGGACGCGTGACTGACGCGTACGCGTGACAAGGAAAAACTCCAAATGACGTGAACGCGTGACGGACGCCACGTGCAGTAAATTGCAGAAGTTACCCCAGCAATTTCTGGACCCTTTTTCGGCCCAAATCTAAGTCCAAAAACACAGAATATAAGCTAGAGAATGGGAGAATCAACAAGGACGATGGATACAACATTCATAATGGAGAATTTTAGGTTTTAGATGTAGTTTTAGAGAGAGAGAGGTTCTCTCCTCTCTCTTAGGTTTTAGAATTAGGATTTCTTTTTCTTTATGGTTATTACTCCATTCCAGGTTCAATATTTACCTTAATTTTATGTTCTCTTCTACTTTTAGTTACTCTAATGCTTTTACTTGTTAATTACTTATGTTGCCAAATTGGCTTATGAATCTTTTCATGTTAGATTTGAATATAATTTGAGGTATTTCAGATTTATGATTGTTTTATTCTATTTTATGATGCTTTCAATTTAATTTAGATTTTCCCTTTTTGGCTTTGGTTAAGTAATTGGTAACACTTGAGTTATCAAACTCAGCAGTTGATTGAAAATTGGAATTCTCACTGATTGATTTGGATCGCTCTAAAGCTAGTCTTTCCACAGGAGTTGAGTAGGACTTGAGGATCAAATTGATTGGTCCACTTGACTTTCCTTTATTTAGTAAGGGTTAACTAAGTGGGAGCGATAAACAATTTTCATCACACCTGATAAGGATAACTAGGATGGGATTTCTGGTTCTCATATCTTGCCAAGAGTTTTCTTTATAATTATTAATTTATTTTTCTTGCCATTTAAATTCCATGTTCCCTATTTAAAAAAAACCAAAAATATACATTTTTCCATAACCAATAATAAATCATACCTCCCTGCAATTCCTTGAGAAGACGACCCGAGGTTTAAATACTTCGGTTATAAATTTATTGAGTTTTGTTACTTGTGACAACTAAAACTTTTGTACGAAAAGATTCTTTGTTGGTTTAGAAACTATACTTACAACGTGATTATTTTTATAAAATTCTTTACTGGCAAAAGTCCTCTCGCCAAAAAAATGGCGCCGTTGCCGGGGAATTGCAATTGTGTGCCTTATTATTGGTTATTGTAAATAATTTATTTTGCTTGTTTATTTGCTTTTATTTTTGTTTTTAATTTTCATTAGCTACTATGAACTCTTACCCCCGTCGCTTTGAGTTTGGTTCTAATGTTGTTGCAAGGAATGGGAGCTACAACAGGAACATGCATCAAGGTCGAACCAATCAATGATGGAAGGAGCCACGAGGATCTGATCAACTCTTTCGGCAACAACATCTTCCAAGATACTATGGACAACGACCATTCTACGATGCACACCCAAACGATAGTTACGGTGGACCTTCTCGTGACAACCAACCCCCACCAGTTTACTATGGTCAAGAGCCATTCCGAAGTGCGTACCAAGATGGTAGATATGCTGGACCCCTTGTGGTTACCAACAAGCCCCATCATACGCCTATAAACCACCCCCTCGACATAGCTTCGAACCACCATACTCACAAGCCACTTACAACCATTCACCTCCATATGCCCCCAACTCCTATCCAACCAAATTCCAATCCAACTACTCCCAAGAACCACCACTTCCATATGCACCATATCCATGTCCATCAAACCAAGAAGCACAGGACCGTCTCAAGGACACAGTGAACCAATTTCATGCAACCCTTCATCAATTGGAGCAAGCGATAAACCAATTAGTTCCCAGTACGAAGGAGACATTAGAAGCTCCGGTGGACAACATAGAACATGACTTTGTATTAGAACAAGTAGAGGATGCTGCAATTATCGAAGAAGATGAATTGGTTGAAGACTTAGGAGACGCTGAACCTCCATGGGAATTAAGAATTGTGGACAATTCCGTCAAGAAATTTGAAATCGATGCTAAGGAGGATAGTGCACAACCCCCAAAGTATGTATCTTATGAAGAACTGGACGGAACAAATCAAGAAGCTAGTTTCCTTGGTAATGATGATCATGAATCAAATTCTTCTAATGATGACCTTGCAGTCACAATTGAACTCTTTGAGCTAGAAGATTCTTCCCCAAGTGAATATGAAGATGATGCAGAGGTAGATTTCTCTCAACCTCCAACTTATGACCTGAAGGATGAGGAAGACATTGAAGACTCTGATCAAAACATGGTTATAATTGAAGAGATCTGTCAGGAGTTGGAAGAATTCACAGAGGAGTACAAGGAAGTGGAGCTTGAAGAACCACTGGAAACACCTCTCCCACAGCCATTACCACCTAATACAAACTTCAAGTGGGTAAAATCCTTAGTCTTCATCTTTACTTTTCCACTTGAATATGGTTTGCTTGGAACAGATGGCCAGCTTAGAGCTCTTTGCGGTTTTAAGAGTAAGAGGGAGATGGTTGGTAACAATAGTTGGCAAGTAAGGTTCAATAAGGCTCCACGCTCCAATTGGAAGTGCAAGGATTGGTATAGAACTCGATTGGATAGATTTCGGAAGAAGTTTGGGTATCTTAGTGGAAATTCAGGTTGTGTACCACCCGGTTGGAACAATGTAGATAAAAGCAAAAGCAGTTACAAAAGCAAGGTTTGGGATCCTGGGATTCATTCTGACAATCAACAGCCGTAGAGCCTGAAAACCTGCTTTGATTTGCTCAAAGGCTTTACATGCCTAGTCTGGGACCACGGAGGATATTGGAATTGCAAACGTTGGTGGAGATTTTTGGATGAGTTCAAGCATAAGCCGCCATGACAAGAAGCTCATCAAACGTCCAACTTAAGGACTTTAACTAAAAGTGCTAGGTGGGAGACAACCCACCACGGTATAATCGTTCCTTTTCCAACTCTAATTTTATTTCGTTTTGTTTGTTTCTAGTTTCATTTTATTTTATTTTATATTATTTTCCCTAGGATCATTCATGACATCTGCATCTTGCGTATTGCATATTGCATTAAAAAAAAAGCACCCCACGCGTGCGCATGGGCCACGCGTGGGCGTCGACTTAAAATCGACGTCACAATCCAACGCCCAGAAAGTTGGGCTGGAATCGTGCGGCTGGTATGCGTTAGGCACAATTTGGGCCACGCGATCGCGTCACTTTCACTTCACACACACCACGCGAAAGCGTGGGCGACGCGTACGCATCGCGTGGAAATCATTGCCCCCTCAATTGAAACAGAGACTTGCGCCAAAACGACGCTGGAATTGTGCGTTTAGCACAATTCTGAGCAACGCGTACGTGTGTGTCACGCGTACGCGTCACTTTCGTTATACCTCACTCACGCGATCGCGTCCATGACGCGTCCGCGTCATTGCCTTTCCACCTCAACCACGCGATCGCGTGACCCACGCGTTCGCGTGGATTTGAATCCACTTACCCCCTTCGACGCGAAATCCTAACTCATTTCGCGTTCCCTTTTTCCCCCCACAACCCTCACCCTCCTCACCCCCTTCATCTCTTCTCCCCTCCATAACCCTCTTTCTTCCCCAACCACCGAACCGCCGCCCTGCCTCCACCAAGGACCGCCGCCGTGCCGCCTCCCATCGCCGCCGCGTCGCCCCCATCACTACCACATCACCACCATCTCTCTGAGTCTAATTTCTGTTCCTCTGCCCACCAGGTTCCGCCGAACACCGATTCCTTTACCAGTTAGTTAGTTAGTTACATATTTTTTCAATTTCAGTTCAAATTAGGATAGTTAGAGATGCATGATCGTAGTGGATTTTAGGTGGTTAGGTAGCTAGGATGTGGTTAGTGGATTTAGGCCTGATAATTGCGCCGTTCTTGTTACTTGTTTTATCTGTTTCGCAATTTTGATTTTGCTGTGATGATAATGTTGTTCATATGCTGCTCTTCACCATTCTTTAATGCAGATTGAGTTTGTTTATTCTGAACTCATGTGAATTACTATTTGTTACTCTTTTCTACACTATTTTATTATCGTATGAACTGTTTCTGCTGCTGTTTATTACCCGAAAATGTTCAATTTTTAGCCGAAATGCTGCCCAATTTTTTTCTGCAAATTGTTTTACTCAACTACCATTCATAAATTGGTTTTGGCAATTTCAAGTTTTGCACTAATTGGTTTCAACCAAGCCAATTCATGAATGCACGGGCTAGCTTTCTTATTCTTTCTGATTCCCTTATTCATTAAAGCGCCTTATTGATGATTTCACTTTCATTCTGCAATTCTTTTATATGAATTATCATCAATAATCTGCAATATTTACTTGAATGTGAGTTACTTATTATTCAAGTTTTTGCAATTTGTGTTAATTAGGAACCACAACACCATGCCACTTACTTTGACTTCATTTTTTTTAACTCCTAACTACTTTAACTTTCTAACTTTTCTATTAGTTTTCAACTAACCACTTTAAAACCATTTTAAGGCATGATCACTTTTTTCCTGATTAACAACAATTCCGCACATCATAGATTTTGGATTGTGATTTTCATTCTCTAACTTTTAACTTGAATACAATCCAATATTTTACATTTATTTAACTCACTCCATGCTTATATTGCTACTTTGTTCCTCTTTTGCCCCTCTATATTTATATTGATAAAATCCTATTTGCTTACCTATTTTCCTGCTTTAGTTTCTTAAACTGTATCCTGGAACTTCTGCTATTCAGGATATCTGACCCTAAAAGAAAAGGAAAAGGCAACGCAACCACTGGCAAAAGAAAAAGAGGCGAATCCTCTACCGCCATCTTAGATATCCTCCATGATAATTCCTGGCGGGAGAAGAATTTTATCCCGCAGGAAAAGGCTGATCAGTTGGTGCCTGTCATAGACCCGGTCAAGTTTGCCAACAGATACTGTGAACTCAAGTATCCCGTCTTTGCAACTTTCAGGAACCTATACCTAGAAAAGACCCTCAAAATCCCAGAAGAACTCAAACAATACACTTCAGAACAAATTAAACAGAGAGGCTGGTTCTTCTTGGAGAGGAACTTGACTGAGGTCAACTCATCCTGGGTCAGAGAATTCTACTGTAACTATTTCAAAACGACCCTGGATGCAGTACAGCTCCGAGGCAAACAGATTCTGGTTACTGAGGAAGCAATAGAAGATATCCTCCAGCTCCCACCTAAATCAGATAAACCGTATGGTTACCAGCAAGCTGAAGAGGATATGAGATTCATGAGGTTTGACTGGGACGCAGTAAAGCGGACCATAGCTCTTGATCCTACTGTCCCATGGGTCATGAGCAAGTCCACAGTGGCCCCAAAGGGAATAAAGCTTATCTACCTGAATGATGAGGCTCGGCTTTGACAGCAGATTCTAAGTAACTACGTGATGCCGAGCACTCATGAGACAGAGGTACCAGCTGCCATGATTACCCTCATTTAGTGTGTGATGGAGGGCAAGGACCTGTACCTTCCCGGATTTATCCGGTATTATATGTCCAGAGTCCATGTCCGAGGCACTCTGCCCCTTCCATATTTGATTACTCAGATGGGATGCCGAGCTGAGGTATCCTGGGAGATTGCGGATAAGAAGCCACCTGCTGCCGAATGCAAGAAAATTATCCCACACAGCAGGAAGTTCCAGGCTTTGGGCTACCGACCACCCTTTCTCACTGACTCTGCTGAGGCAGCCACATCTTCTGCTGCCCCTTCAGCTCCTGCTGCACCAGCCACCACCACAGCACCTCCCCCTGCTTCAGAGCCCATCTATCACCTGGTGCACCGATTCTTCGAGCGCTTGGATCAGATGGAGCGCCGCAACAAGCGACGTTATGAGCATCTGAAGCTAATGATCCGGTCCGACACCCCTGACATCCCCTCCGAGCCTGACACACCATCAGAGCCATCTGAGGAGGAGGCGGATGATCATGCGGCAGAGGCACGTGAGGAGCATCAGCAGGCAGTGTCCCAGCATGAGGAGCCTCCACAGACACAGCCATCAGACCCACAGGCACCGATCCAGGCAGAGCCTCAGGCACTATCCCTACCAGAGCCCACAGAGACACCAGCAGTACATCCTTCCGGAGATGCCACTTACTCACACCCAACTTGATTGAGCATCGAGGACGATGCTATTATTTAAGTGTGGGAGGTCGCCATCTCTGGCGAAATTTATTTTTGGTGAAGTACTTTCAGACTCTCTTTATCCTATTTTTATTTCTTTTCTTGTATTTTATTTTATTTTATTTGTCTTTCAGTACTTGTGTATTTTCCTTTTACTGTATTTCTGTTTATTTTATTATATTTCACACTTTGGTTTATATATATCTTAGATATTTATTTTAGTTTGCACTTTTAGCTTATTAAGTTGTGATATAAAAAAAATATGGATTAATTAGTTTAGTTAACCCTTTTTAGCATACGATAACTTGGTTTAATTGAAAATAAAAGGAGTAAACTAGAAACTTTAGCTTTTCAGAATCACAACAATCCACACACTATATATATATAGCAATAATTGTTGGTTAATTGACAATATTTTTCAGGAAAACACTAAATTTTATAAGAGTCATTCTAAGATTCACATTGAGTTGAATGGAAACTCTTGATTTCTACTTGCATGATATACATAACTGATATATACTTTTTGAGCCAAAGAACACACAACCCGTGAGTCTTTGAACTTAATTGTATGGTTACATTTAACCATAATTTTTATTCCTGTGTGTTTCGCCCTTCTTTTCTATGCTTGCAATCTTTACTTTGTTTCAGTCTATATGTCCAATATAGAATGTATTTACATACTTGCATGTGATTGAGGCCATTACTTGTTTTTGCTCACTTATCCCCAAATAAGCCTACCCTTTTATGTCACCCTTGTTAGCCCCCTTGAGCCTTTTAATCCCCTTTTGTTCAATAACCACATCACTAGCCTTAAGCAGAAAAATAAATTAAATATCCCAAATTGAATCTTTGGTTAGCTTAAGATAGAGATTATGTATCAACTAAGTGTGGAAAAAATTATGGGAACTTGGGTTGATAGGAAAGGTATTAACTCTATAAATTATTTGAAATTTGGGAGCATGCTCATGTAAAACCAAAATAATTAAAATATCATGTGCATTGAAAATGTTGTGTTTATAAAAAAAATTAAAAAAATTTCCTGTTTAATTAAATAAATAAATAAGGGGACAAAATTACCCCATTATTAAGTTTAATAGAAAAATCAATGCACATGGGATAAAAATCAAAAAAATAAAATTGGTACATGAGTATGTGACACAAAAGTGGGAAAATTGGGAAGCTAGGCAAATTTTTATAGAGTATGTATATGTTAGGTGAGATCTTAGACTAATCAATGATTTGATTTATAACTCACTTAGCCTTATATATATACCTTCACCCTTATCTTAGCCCATTACAACCCTGAAAAAGACCTTATGATGTTTGTATGTATACATTAGATATTTGTTGATTGGTTAGATGAAGAACAAAGTTTTAGAAAGCATGACTAGAAGAAGAATAGAGTGATTAACCCCAAACACTGAGTGATTAGAGAGTAAACACAAATCTAGTGAGGGTTCAATAGCTCATTTCTATATATCCATATTTAATTATTAAATTATCTTGCAAGTTTGTGAATTCCTTTAACTCAACTCAATTGTGAATGTGTTTTAATATGATTTGGCCTTGGTTGTACATATATGATTCCTTGAAAATATAAATCAGTTTAACCACATGTAAGCTCTATATATATATAGGTGGATAATAATTAGAATTGCATGATTTATTTAGGTAGCTTACATTTAGAATAGATTGCATTGCATAAGATTCCACCATTCTACCTTCATTCTTTTGTCTTGGATTTAGCATGAGGACATGCTAGTGTTTAAGTGTGGGGAGGTTGATAAATCCCTATTTTGTGATTCATCTTGTGCTCAAATAAGTGTTTTTATCAATTTTTCACCCACTTATTCATAAGATTTGCATGGTTTTATAATTTCTTCCTTATTTTATGATATATGTGAAAACATGTTTCCTATGCTTTAAAAATATTAAATTTAATTATCCTTTATTACCATTCGATGCCGTGATCTGTGTGTTAAGTAATTTCAGGCTTTATAGGGCAGGAATGGCTTAGAGGACAGAAAGGAAACAAACAAAAATAGAAGGAAAGCACAAAAATAGAGTTTTGAAGAAAAGGCAGTGACACGCACGTGTGGACGACGCGGATGCGTGCTTGGCGCAGAACACAAATGACGCGGATGCGTGACTGACGCGTACACATGACAAGAAAAAACTCCAAATGACGCGAACGCTTGACCCACCTGCACGCGTGACGGACGCCACGTGCAGTAAATTACAGAAGTCGCCCCTAGCGATTTCTGGACCCTTTTTCGGGCCAAATTCAAACCCAGAAACACAGAATATAAGCCAGAGAATGGGGGAATCAACAAGGACGATGGATACAACATTCATAATGGAGAATTTTAGGTTTTAGATGTAGTTTTAGAGAGAGAGAGAGAAGTTATCTCCTCTCTCTTAGGTTTTAGAATTAGGATTTCTTTTTCTTTATGGTTATTACTCCATTCCAGGTTCAATGTTTACCTTAATTTTATGTTCTCTTCTACTTTTAGTTACTCTAATGCTTTTACTTGTTAATTACTTATGTTACCAAATTGGCTTATGAATCTTTTCATGTTAGATTTGAACATTTTATTTAATATAATTTGAGGTATTTCAGATTTATGATTGTTTTATTCTATTTTATAATGCTTTCAATTTAATTTAGATTTTTCCCTTTTTGGCTTTGATTAAGTAATTGGTAACACTTGAGTTGTCAAACTCAGCAGTTGATTAAAAATTGGAATTCTTGCTGATTGATTTGGATCACTCTAAAGCTAGTCTTTCCACAGGAGTTGACTAGGACTTGAGAATCAAATTGATTAGTCCACTTGACTTTCCTTTATTTAGTAACTTGACTTTCCTTTATTTAGTAAGGGTTAACTAAGTGGGAGCGATAAACAATTTTCATCACACCTTATAAGAATAACTAGGATGGGATTTCTAGTTCTCATACCTTGACAAGAGTTTTCTTTATAATTATTAATTTATTTTTCTTACCATTTAAATTTCTTGTTTCCTATTTAAAAAAAACCCAAAAATATACCTTTTTTCCATAACCAATAATAAATCATACCTCCCTGCAATTCCTTGAGAAGACGACCCGAGGTTTAAATATTTCGGTTATAAATTTTATTGGTTTGTTTACTTGTGACAACCAAAACTTTTGTACGAAAAGATTCTTTGTTGGTTTAAAAACTATACTTACAACGCGATTATTTTTATAAATTTTTTTACTGGCAAAAGTCCTCTCGTCAGATATGAAAGAGACTACAAATTACAACTTCATTGAAAACACGCATATGTTTTGTTAATTAAAAGTCATATACTATGTCTTTGTATTTAATATTTTATGCACTCATTTAACTCTAGTTTAATTAAAATATTTTACAAAATTCAATTTTATATTTTTATATGATTTTACAAAAATTTATCTCTTGTATTTATGGAATTAAAAAGTTACATCGTTATTATTATATACTGCATTACATTTTCTTTCGAATCCTATTCCAAAATAACCATGCATCATCCTAATTTAATCGTCATTCACATAGTATTAATATAAAGTGTTATATTATGGCATTTCAATCGTATGACATCTCCATTAAAATGACGTGTCTAAGATTTTTTTATAATTAAATAGGTATTTCAAATTAATTAAGGGTAATATTAGAGAAACAAAAAAATAGCAAAAATTTACCTAATTTAATATTTATTATTTTAGTCTCTAATTAATAAAAAATTAATTAAGCAAAATAAATATAATTAACTAATTTAAGACACTAATTTGATCATATTAAAATATTAATCATATCATCTTTTTGTTTACAAATGTCATGCTGATATTTTAACATTTTATATTAGCATTAGAGATGAGTTGAGATTTACAATTTATGAATTTAGTCATCAATTTAATCATTTTTAAAAGTCAACAAATTTTTATGAGCGTTCACAATTTTAGAAACTAAACTTTGCATTATTTCTTTAATTATATATATCACATAACTTTTTTTATGTTATAATCTCACCATCTTTCTTATAGAAAAAAGGGATAAAAGCGGCTAAACTTGTTTAAATAATAGTTATTAAGAAGACTCTAGTTGTTGTTATTGTTATAAGATACACTACAAGAAAAAGCAATATTTGTAACAAAAAAATTTGTTACAAAAAATCAAAATTTTGAAACAAGGATTTTGTAACAAAAAAAGGGGTCGTTGTAGTATGTCCCATTATAAAAAATTTTTGTAACAAAAAATGAAACAGTTACAATTCAAAGTAATATTTTGTAACAAATTTTTCTGATACAAAAAACCAAAAGTCGTTACAAAAGTGATAACAAATTTTGATCTTCAAAATATTTTTTGTGACAATATATTTTTTCTTATCATAAAATTTTGTTACAAAATGTAACTTGATTTTGTAATATTTTTTTCTTTAGTTACAAAACATTATTATCTTGTAATAATTTTTTTAATACAAAGTACACGCATAATTTGTCAAATTATATTATTTTTTTAATTAATTAATATATTAACTAATTTACTCATCAAGTCAATATTTATATAATATATAATAATATAGATAGTTCAAATATCTTTCATTTAACTAAGATTATTTTATAAATCTTCAACATATAAACTTTAAAGTATAAACTAACAAGACACATTGAAGAATCCTAATGAACCAGATAGATACATATGACAAAAAAATAAGGAATTATAAATCTCCAAAATATAAACTACAAATTACAAACTCTATCATATTCATACAACTCCTTTTTCATGGATAAGCTTATAATAAGTGCCACATACCTGAAAAGACCACCAACCAAAAAACAAAATCTGATGGGAGCAGTTTCTGAGATAAAAATCAAGACCTGCACAAAGAAAATGTTCTTAGAAGTTAGAACTTCTTCTCCCGAAATCTATGTAACAGAATAGGTTGTTATCAAATATGAGATAATAGAAGTTTAAGAAAATTAAATCACCTTGTAAAGTGACTGAACAAATAGCTTTTCATCGAAACACAAGCTACTCATACACTTTAAAGGAGTTACAAACAAAATCTGAAATAGTAAGTATAATATTGCAACACAATAAGAAGCAACACTACTTATATTAGATGCAGCAAAGCATGGTTCTTCACGTCCTGTCACCTAAGGTTTGAAGTTCCATGAACAATGGCAGAGTTTTGCCAATGTCAACAATATACTGAAATTCAAAACCCTATTGCATTACCAACCAAAGGCATAAGCACATGCTTATCAAAGCATCAATATCCTCACCATAGAAACTATACACCCATCCTTAATAAGAAAATCTAATCAAAATTCATAAATTTCACTAATCAAAATTTATAATCAGTACAGTTTAACAATTCATAGTATTTTTTCTTTGAAAATCTCTTTACAGGAATATTCATATTTTGTTTTACATATATCTTCTTCTTGCTGTCAATTCAGCTACATAACTTAGATGCAGATGGCTTTAAATATTAGTATTTACACAGCATCTCATCAATTTTAATTCCATATATATAATAAATCAATATATCATTCCATCCATCAGATTAACCATCATCTAAGTCTCGAATAGGACATGACTTAACGTTTTTTATATACATGAAAGGGGGTTTGGATGATTGACACTAACAGAAACTCAGGAAGAACAAAATCAATCAATATTATAAAGCCTTAATCAAAACACTAACAGGAACTCAGGAAGAACAAAATCAGAACCATTCACTAACAGGAAGAGAAGAGAAGCAAATTTCAAATTTACCTAATCAGAATTTCTAATAACCAAATCCCAAATTTCAGAAGAGAAGCAATCTTAATAAAAAATTTCAAATTTCCAATAATCAGAACCCTAAATTCCTAATCATAAATTCCAATATTCAAATTCCTAATCAGAAATTCTAATAACCAAATCCCTAATCAGAAATTCAAAACACATAATTAACCTGAACTGAACTTGAGTAGGGGCTAGAAAAGAAAAGAAGACCAGTAGAAGAAGCAGTCGTTGTCGCTGTCGTCGTTCAGGCCTTGAGGATCAGAGAAGTTCCGTCGCTGTTTGCAGTTGTTTGCCATCTGAAAGAACGCTTCTCTTCCAGACTTCCAGCAGCAGATCCGAAAAGACACAGCTCCACCGACGGCACCAGGAAGCACAATGATGACGGCTTGGTGAGACACGACAACGGCGGAGCATGATGACGGCGGTGACGGCTTCGTGGTGGCGTTGCCCTTCACACACGCTCTCTCTCCTCTTCGTGGTTCTTCTCAGGCTACGGAACCGGCTTGATAGAAGGCAGAACGGCGACTGGGCAGCGACGAACGGTAGACTCCAAGGTGGCAACGGCGCAGTAGCGCTGCGGACAGCCCCCTTCCTCCCTTCTCTTCTCCTGGCGCGACTCTCTCTTCTCTCTTCCCTCTTCCGTTTCTTTCTTTCTTTCATATTTCTGTATGTGGGTGTGTGGAACAGGTGAAGACCCCTGTGTGTATGTGCACGCTGAAGAGGGGTGGGGTTCTAGGGTTAGGATTTTTCCAATTTGGGAATTAGAGTTTGTAATTTTAATTAAATTAGGGAATAGAGTATTTCATTAAAAATCTAATTTAATCCCTTTAAATTACTTTAAAACATTAGTTAAATTATCAATTTGCTAATTAATTCTCAATCAAGTATTCTAATTTAAAATATAAGATAATATAATTAATTATAAAAATTAAAATATTATATTCTAAAATCTCAATTATTTAAACTAAATAGTATAAAATTCTTTTTTTTTACAACTA
>NC_029794.2:7128156-7129542 GCF_000816755.2 Arachis ipaensis | reverse complement strand
ATTTTAACATTTTAAAATAATTTTTTTAGTTACAAAAATTCTTATATTTTGTGACAAACAAATAATTTGTTACAAACAATATTGAATTTTATGACAAATTAATTCTTTGTTACAAAATATTTTCAACTTTTGTAACAACTTCATCTTTTGTTACAAAATATTTTAAAATTTTGCAACAAAACACTGGTTCATTACAAAAGTCAATATAATTTGTAACAAAAAAAATTAAGTCGTTACAAAATATCAAAACGTTTTGTAACAAATTGTATTGTTGTTATAAAACATTATTATTATGTAACAGTTACTAATTTTTGTTACAAAAAAATAATTTTTTGTAACAATTTTAAATTTGTTACAAAATTTTTGTTACAAATGTTCCATTTTCTTGTAGTGATACTTCAATTAAAAATAAACAAAAAGAAAAATCTTGTAAATTTGGGATATGAAGATCTATGCTTGTAGAGAAAAGAAGAATTATTGTAGAGAAGAGAATGATGATTAAATTTGGGGATTAAAATTTTTAATTTTGATTTAGGGACCAAATTGCACTATAAAAGTTTACTAATCCACGTCAGCTAGCCGTTACCTGACCAGTGTGTCACGAAGGAGTCCAGATAAGCTTTTCGGTAGTGCCTGGTGGACGGAATATGCCGAAAGGACGTATCTGAGTCCCGGAGTGTAACTTCAGAGATGAATATGGGTAACTTTTAAGTTCAGAAACTACTATGAAACTCGAGTGCAACTTCAGAAACCACTTTAAGACTTATTTCGTACAAATTTTGGTTTCACCGGCCTCCTCCAAAAATTCTTAGAAAAATACAAGTCTACTACTTTATATTTGTGATTGGTGTTCAAAAGAATTACTGAAAGGTCACGAATAAGTTAATTTGACCTCTAAAAAATGTATTAATAATTAGTTTCAGTTAAGTTGGTCATTCATTAATTTCACACATATGAAGTCAATTTTGACACATATTGTATCACGTTCTTAACGTGTCTATATTAGTAAAAGATTAACAAAATAATCAACTACTACCAAAAAAATGTTGAATATCATTGAATTTATTGTCGGATTTAACGTCAGACGTTAGCGGTGAATTTACCGACAAATTTAATAATAAATTCGTCGGATAAAAAGATTAGCGTCGGATTTAATATTTCGACGGTAAATTATTTGTCGGTAATAATTGAAGGAAAAACAAAAAATATTGGTGCCGATATTACTGTCAAATTTACTGTCGAATTTATCCACTGGTAAATCTCAATTAATGGAACGTTATTTTTTGGTCATATGCCATTACCGTCGGATTTATCCGGCGGTAAATTCGACGATAAACATGATATAAATTCAAAATGTGACTCTTTTTCCTCGGTTTCGAGAACACC
>NC_029794.2:7126094-7127644 GCF_000816755.2 Arachis ipaensis | reverse complement strand
TCGGCCAACCTCCGTCAGCACTGCCCACCTCTATTCTCCTCTAAAGTATGTGTCATGTTTCCTGGATCGTGTTTCATTGCCTCAAACGGAGTTGCTCCATTTGTCTCCACCACCATTAGAAGAGCTGCCGCTGTCGCTTCCTCTATTGCTGGAGCTGTGTCTCTCCTCCATCGTCTAAGTAGGTTGTCCTCTTTCCTCTTCCTATTCTATTCTGTTTTTATTTTTTTAATAAAAACCTTAATCCTTTTTTTGCCCTAACCCTTTTTTTGAACCATCATTCAGATCTACCTCTGCCTTTGGTTTTTCTGTCGGCGGCTGCTTCATTGCTCCTTTCAGATAAATTCTTCACTGCTCCTTCCATAATTTTTATCATTCCGCGACTGTTTTGTAATTTTGATATCATTCATTGTAGAATGTTAGTTAAATGATTTTGAATTAAAAAAGTTATCTATTTCAGTGGTTGGGTATTTAGATAATAATTGTTTTGAAAGTTATACAAATGATGGTACTGATACTGTTATTGTTGCTTGAGTATTTGATGCAAGTTATTTGTTAGAATTTTGAGTTTTAGTGGCCTTAATATTAATTTTATGTCGTGGTTAGTTCGTACTATGCTTGTGGTTTGTTGTGTTGTTTCTTTAGTTTGTCTATGGAACATATTCCAATAATGCAATTAATCCAGGGTGCATTACAGATTATATATGTATGTGGCACATCTTTCTTAGTTTAGACTAACATTTTATTGTTACATTAAATTAAGTATTGTTTGGTGTAAAAGGACAATCATGGATTTGTTGGCACATCTTATTTTCTCCTATGATTAAAATAATTTATATGGGCCTGTAAAACCAAAAAATGTGAAGGCATAAGTTGATAATAAAAATGAGTATTCATTATCTTTCAAGTAATTCATACATAGGTTGAACATTATTTTATCTACTACTTATTATTGATTATTAATTTATTGTCTCTATAATTCTTTTATCTTTTTTATTCTTTGTTATTTCTTAATTGCACTTTTTTTAACTGTTGTAGATTTCTACAAAATAATAACTTAACAGGTCAAATTCTATCAAATTTAATTGAAGAACAGAACCGAACCTTGGATAACTAAAAGAACTATTTACTTTTCAACTCTTAGAATGGTCTTAGATGATTAATATTAATGATAGTTGACAAAGAAATTTTTATTGGTTATGAATTAGTGTTTGATTTGACTATTATATTGTCTTAATTTATGACAATGTATGGCTAATGTTGTAGATGATAAATTAGTTAATTGTTAGTTGTTAGTTAATTGGTGCATTTTAAATTTGATTTTTCTACTTAATTGAATTCTCTTTTTTTATTAATATACTTTGATATTTAAATTTGTTTGTGAACTTTTAACTAAAAATTATAGACAAATTATTATAAAAAATTATAAAATTTTAAATTTTATTAGGTTAAAAATTATTAAATTTAAATATTTAAAATTATATATTGAATTTTCAAACAATTTTTTAAAAAATTAAAATATAAGTTTACTATCGAATTTATCGAGAAAAAAA
>NC_029794.2:7122955-7124635 GCF_000816755.2 Arachis ipaensis | reverse complement strand
TAGGGAAAAATGAGCTGAAATACTCATAACTAATGTTTATATATGTTGGGTCTTGGGCCCACTTAGGCCCGGTTCACTTATTTTTGTCCGTTGGCCCAATTTTGGACCAAAACCTTTAAGATTAGCGCTCTAAATTGCACTTCAAATATTTCTACCTTCCCTAATTATAATTCCTCATTTCTTAATCTTATTTACTCATAATCAATTTTCTCAGCTGTAGTACAAGACAGATCTCAGCCGGTACTGCCGGTCAAAATTCCACTGCGCGCTTTTGCGCAGAAAACTATATTTTCCGACTCGAAAAAATTCACTGAATCCAAATATCATATTTAAATCATCAAAACAATGCACACATCAACTTACCTTTCTTGCCTTTTTCTGGCCTCCGGCCCAAAATTCACGGCCTCTGGCCCAATTTCATAATTTAAATGCATAAACCACAAATCAATACTCATTACCCAGTACATCAAATTCTCAATACACCAAGTATACAAGGCCACACAATTCTTAACCCAAATCATTAATTCACATTACATACGAACTATGCATATTAGCACCAACCATTTACACAATCCAAACTTAATCCTAGGGGCATCTAGCCTAGGAATTCTCATCACAACAAATAAATAATTTCTGGCGAAATTTATACTGGCGGATTTTTTAATAAATCTGCCGATAAATCCACCGATATCTGACGACTTTCTTGTAGTGAATATGATTTAGATTGATATCTTTTAAAAATTAAATTGAAGTATTAATGTTTAAAAATATATATATATATTGTCACTCCTAAATTTTGTCCTCTAATATTATTTCTTTTTTAAAAATAAAATAATATACAACAAAAGAGTGACATTATCAATTAAAAAGTGAGCCAATGAGTAATAGCTCAAATGGTATAGTCTCTCCATATTCAATGAAGAGGTTGCGGGTTTGAGTCTCCTATCTTTAGTAAAAAATAAAAATAAAAAAAAATCAATTAAAAAGTGACAATATCACACCTACTTTTTGCGAATTTGGCGTGATTTATTTTTAGAATTAATTTTAACATCAATCCTTTATATTTACACACATCAACAATAATTAATATCCTAAACTTTGGCTTATATACAATGTACAGTTTATCTTCATGTATCTTTTAAAATGTGCGATTTATTTTCTTATCACGGTAAATATATAAATGGTGCAAAAAATGTTTAATTAGTTGAATTTATTTTTCAAAATCATCCTTCTATCAATAGGCATAATAACATCAACAAACATTTCACATTATGGTAAGTTTAGATAATTTCATTTTGTAAATAGTAACATTTTCGTTTTTATTAACAAATTATATCATTAGTTACTCTATATGTATTCTTTCTCCAATAAAGAAGTATCCTCTCCCTTTGATGAGTACCATCCATGACTCCATGTGCAAGTGTCTATCTACCTGCGAGTGGGGAGAGAATGGGAAATGAATATAGTAATCATCAATATCAATATCAAGTTTTAATGTGAGATCAGCATTGTTAATCATATAATGATTTATTTATCATATGTGTTAAAAGTATAGGTTAAGATTATAAATTAAAAAAAATTATTAAAAATTAAAAAATTAAATTTTTAATATATTTTTTTATTTTTATTAAATAAAAAAAAATTAATAATATTTTATTAATAATAAATTTATGGTATACT
>NC_029794.2:7121008-7122059 GCF_000816755.2 Arachis ipaensis | reverse complement strand
AACAAACCTTAGCTAAACCCATCATGTAAAGAAGCAATTTTTATTGTGAGAATTATAAGACGATAAGTTAATTAATTGGGATATGTGATGAGTTAGTTTGACTAATGATACCCATCATTTGTTGATGATTGACACTTGGCGCTCTTAGTTGGATACGTTATATCCAATGTTTTATTTATTCTGATTCCTTAAATAAAGTCTGAACATAACAGGTTTCATTGATTGTTTAAGGAAACAAAATATCCTCATTGGACATCAAATCTTTATCACGTGGGCGCCGGCCAATTACGAGGAGAAGCTCCAAAAGCTCGTCTTTCTTTCTCATCATCAATCCAATTATATAAAAATTTGGGTTTCAAAGACACGACTTAAAAAATTAACTTAAATTAGTTGAGTAGTTAATTTATTCGTTTGCTTAAATAAATATCGGCAATTCATTCGTCAAAAGTGAATTTTTAAATAAAATTTAAAATAAAACTCAGATTTACGACGGATTAGTTTTTAATCTGTCGAGTTAAAAGATACTGTAATGTAATAGGCAGAAAAAAAAAAAGACACGACTTAAAAACGAAAAATTTTTAAGTGTATTGGGACGTTGATATTTTTTTTCACAAACAAAATTGAATCCGAACAAACACCCACCAGAAATCCTAGCTGCCGCTTTCTTTATCATTGATCTCCTCTCTCTTTGGCTACCGACAGGGCAGACCATGGGTGTCGTCCTCTCTCTCTCTGTTCAAATTCAACGTCCCTCTTCGAATTTTCTCTCGTCATTGTTGTTTCTTCGCTTAAACTAATGCTTCTTTGGTTTCTTATTTTTTCTAACTAATTTTAAAAAATTTGAAATTAGATTATTTATTTAATTTGTTTAATGTTGATATGATTCCGAATTTAATTTAGTATGAATTTTGAATTTAGAATTGGATTCAATTATTTTTTATTGTTGATGTGTTTTTATATTAGTTTAAATTCGGAAATAAAAATATGTTATTGATTAATTGATTAAAATCCCAAAATCTAAATATAATTATATACTTTAATTGTCTTATAT
>NC_029794.2:7118201-7120666 GCF_000816755.2 Arachis ipaensis | reverse complement strand
TCACGTATTTGGTTCTCACAACTTTACTTTATATAGTTTTATAGGTGCACATTTTTTTGAGATGAGAGAGTACATATTTGTGGATTCTCCGATTCCAATTCCATAATAGTGGTGTTCGCATATTTAATGTTACAATCGTACGGATGTTCACCTGTTACAGTGAGCGCCATGACGAGCGTGCATACTGCATAGTGTTATAGAGAGATAAATAATAAATAATCCGTGATTAGTATTTGAAATGTTTTTTAAAATAGTTTTTATAAATTAATTTAATTGTTAAAGTTTGACAAATTCAGCGTTTTAATTAGTTTTTTGAAAGTATATAAACATGAATAGAGTTAGTCTTTCTATTGAATATTTATGTCATCAGTTCCTATTTGTTAAAAACAAGAGACTGAGAGAGTGATCTGAAAAGTGTATTATTTAGTTGTCACCAAAGGTACAATATACAAGGGGTATTTATAGGTGCTAAATGAATCAAAGTAATAAAGACATAGAATCCTACAATAAATGTACAGATATACTATATAAATATAGACGATACTAATTGATCTAAATTGATTCTAATGATTCTCTAACATCCCCCCTCAAACTCAAGTGGGAGCTAAGGATACCAACTTGAGTTTGGATAACAAAGTCCGGAAACGAGTCGGGTGATGAGCTTTCGTGAAGATATCAGCAGTCTGATCTAGTGTTCCAACAGCAATGAGACGAACAGCATCAATAAGGATACGTTGCCGAATGAAGTGACAATCAATCTCAATGTGTTTGGTGCGTTCATGAAACACATCATTATGGGCGATCTGAATAGCACTGCGATTATCGCAAAAAACATCAGTAGGGGACGACTGAGGAGCACCCAAATCTTCGAGAAGCCAACGAACCGAGATAACTTCAGCAGTAGTGTCAGCGAGGGCACGATACTCAGCTTCTGTGCTTGAGCGAGCAGTGAACGTTTGCTTCTTAGCACGCTAAGAAATGAGAGCGTCGCCAAGAAACAAACAGTAACCAGTAGTAGAACGACAATCAGTGGGATCACCAGCCCAATCAGCATCAGAGTAAGCCTGAAGAGGAGAGGAGGAGGCATGGCGGTAGGAGCAGGATCATCGGCCGGTCTGGAATCATCGGGAGATGGAGAAGGCGGAAGAACAGGAGGCTGTGGAGGGTCACACGAGATAGAATCTGTAGAATCATTACTAGGAAAAAGATCAACATTAGGGTTAGTAAACAAAGGTGACTGAGTAGTAGGAATCGACTCAAAGGATGAGAATCGAGAAAACATGTGGTGCTCCCAGAAGGCGACGGATGCTTCTGGAAGAGAACGCCTGCAACCGGACAGCCAACTTCAGACGGCGCGTGGCGGCGCGTCCGGAGGAGTTTGGCGGTGATTCCGGTGGCGTTGAAAACTTTGCAACGAGTGGAAGGCGACGGTAGCGGCGGTGACGAATCGAAACGGCAGGAAGAGGTTGAAAACTGAGCACAAAGTACTGCTCGGAGACAACTGGACGGCGAACTTCAGACGGAGTGTGGCGGCGCGTGCGGTGGTTTCCGGTGACGAGGCTGGACTCGTTGAACTCGTAACGACGAGACGAAGGCGGTGGTAAGGGCGGTGACGAACCAAAGCGTCTGAAAAGGGAGCAAAAGAGAGACCAAAGAACACTGACGGAAGAGGAAAAACAAAGGACTATAAACTAATATTCATGGAAAAAAAAATGACCTAAGCTCTGGATACCATGTTAAAAACAAGAGACTGAGAGAGTGATCTGAAAAGTGTATTATTTAGTTGTCACCAAAGGTACAATATACAAGGGGTATTTATAGGTGCTAAATGAATCAAAGTAATAAAGATATAGAATCCTACAATAAATGTACAGATATACTATATAAATATAGACGATACTAATTGATCTAAATTGATTCTAATGAATCTCTAACACTATTAACGTATTATAAATATCATCAAAATTTATTATTTTTTATTGATAATTAATTATTAATATTTAAAAATATGAATAAAAATATATTATTAAATTATTAGACTAAAAAATTAAATTAATAATTACATAATGATAAAAAAAATTTAATCATTTTTAATTTTTTAAAAAATAAATCATTTTATGCATTAGATATATTAATCAGACAATATTTAATTAAAAAATAATCATTTTATTCTTATTTTTCGTGAGCCATGATTGTCTGTTTATTTTCTCTTCTCTTCGGTGAGGTCTTCTCCTCTTTTCTCTCTGATCTGTCAACCATTTTTAATCCATATCAAGCTCTTCTGAATCTATTAGCTTATATATACCTTTATTTATTTGTTTGTTTATTTTCTTTTTGTTGGAACTAGCTTTTGGGTTTGCTTCAATACAACTAAAATTAAAGTTATTATATAGAATTTTGATGTTAAAATGAGAACAATAATTCTAGAGAGATAATAATTTAAAATGATCTAATTTAAAATTTAA
>NC_029794.2:7111410-7117698 GCF_000816755.2 Arachis ipaensis | reverse complement strand
TTAGATAAATATTCTAATTTTCTATTATCTCAAAATAATTTTTTAAATCAGAAAACATGGAATAAAGTCACAACTTAGATCCAATCAATCAAGGATTTCCAGCTTGCAATACTAACTGTAGTATGAAGTAATGGGTTAAAAAGTGAGTTTGGGGAAGGTTTTTGCCCATTTTTAGAAACATTACTAAATATGAACGAATAAATAATAAATTAATAATTAATACAATCTGGGGTTATATGGTGATAGCGGCAGACAGTCCTTCACATGTACGATGTTTGATTCTTTCTTTCTTTCGATCATTTTATTGGATTACATATTGCTGTTGCTACATCCTTTAATTTATTTTCTGCAACTTGCTACACTTTCTAGCTGCTTATCATAATAATGGGTTTGCCCTTCAAAGTAAACATGCAAATTAAATATCCTAATATATTTTTAGCTTCTTTAGCATTTTCATTAGTTGAACTTCCATATTATTTATTTATTATTCTATGTCAATTATAAAAGTATTTGATTTTGGTTCTTATACAAAGTTTATTTTGGCGTAGGTCCAAATATTTTAAAACCATTTGTCTTAGTAATCTCTAAATTAGTATAATAATTTAGTTTCAAGAAGATCAAATTTTTATTGTGAAGGATTTAATTAAATCACACTATCATAATTACTGAAAAACTCAAATTACATAATAAGAACTTATACTGAAATATCAATTATGATTTGAAAATGTTTTATGGAGAATTTATTTAGAGACTAAAATTGCAACATTTTCATAGTCAAGATATTCATTTGAAGAAAAATAATGCAATTTATCTCTTGAACTTTGAATCATGTATATATTACACCTTCTTCAACTTTTGGAAGATGTAATTCAAAACTAGCAATAAAGGGTGTAAGAAAAGGCCTTTTACTTTTGTTAAATTTTTGGGAGAAAAGCAGAATAAGAAGATAATAATATATGCGAAGTTGTTGTATTGAAGTTATATGATACAAAGAGTCACCTTATTTATAAGGATATTACCAACTAAACTCATAAATATTTCATCTACTAACTACTAGTCATTACTAACTTAACTCTCAATTACTAACAATACTAATAATATTTTAATATGTCGCGCAAACCGGTGGATGGAAGAGGTCAATAATTCCCAACTTTGATAAATTTTGATGAGATGGTTGAGGAAGAGACATGCACCACAGAAGAAGAGGCGTGTGGCGCGAGACGCAGAGGAAGAAGGAAGACGCGTGTGTGGCTGACAATTCTAGTCATGACGGAAAGGAGAAACAAGGCTACTACTCTATGTTTGAGAGTAAGACAACCAGGGAAGAACAAGAAGAAAAAGAAGAGAGAAGAAAGGAGACGTCGGGGACGCCGCGACGACCGACAGTGGATTGAACAAATAGATAAAGAAAGGAAGAAAAAGTACAGAGAAGAGATGGTTCTTGACAGAGGAAGAAGGAAGAAGAAGAAAGGGGAAAAGAAGAAGAGGTGACAGTGACAACAAACTTTGAGAGGCGCGTGAAGGCGCGTTTCAACTCTTAATGACTATAATTTTGGGTAATAGAGGGAGAAAGGAAATGAAATAGCCAAGACAACACTAAATTATTGCAACGCTCCCATATTGAAAACAGAGGATCCTCAGTTTAGAAGAGAAGGAATAGAGCCAATAAAAAAGTCATATTTGTTTTTGGAGATGATGGCTATAGAAAGGATCGACACCAAGAGCGATAGTTACCGCAAGCACAGGAGTGACAAGAACAGAGGTTGGATTTTTATTAGAATGAATATAGAGAGGGCTAGTGAAATTTTGTGCTACGTTAGAAGATGATTCTTCCATTAGAGAGGAAAAAGACAATAGAGACGGATTATTTGGGTTTGAAGAAGAAGTATGGTAATTTTTTACCGAAAAACTAATGGCTTATCCTTTTCAAGGAAGATACCATGACTCTGATGCCATGTTAAATTTCTGGGAGAATAACAGAATAAGAAGATAATAATATATGTGAAGTTGTTGTGTTAAAGTTACATGATACAAAGAGTCACCCTATTTATAGGGATATTACCAACTAACCTCATAAATATTTCATCTACTAATTACTAAGCACCGGATTCGATGGTCCCGGAACGTTTAGACCATTAAATAGTCTCTGAATAAAACATGTTTTTAAATTTTTTTAATAACTGTTAAATAGTCCTTTTTTAATTTTAATTACAAATTAACCTCATATATTTTATTTAATCATAAAAATTATTTTTTATTTTATAAATTATTATTTTATCATTAATCTATTATGTTTATTAACAATAAAAAACAAAAACAATAACGAATTAGATCTTCCATTGATCGTAATAAATTTTTTGGCTATTCCAATCGATTAAAAGATTATATTTGATCCGTGACGTTCGTCAAGGACTGTGAAATCGTGTTTCTTTGAAAATCAATCAATTGGACTACAGGTTGTTATCACAAAACAATCGATTGAAAATTGCAAGGCAGCATAGTTTTCACAAAAATCAATCGATTGGTCATATTACCCAATCGATTGAACGATGACTAAAATGTGGGTTTTTTATAATTCAATCGATTGTTTATACTACCTAATCAATTGAATGCTTCAAAACAACCTGAAGTCTCACAATTCAATCGATTGGTTGTCATCAAAACAATATAAATTTGCCAAATCGATTGTTTTGTGATAACAACCTGTAGTCCAATTGATTGAGTTATGGGAAACCTGAAATTCAATCGATTGTTTTGATAATCCAATCGATTGATTTTCAAAGAAACACGATTTCACAGTCCTGGACGAACGTCACGGATCGAATATAATATTTTAATCGATTGGAATAGCCAAAAAGTTTATTACGATCAATGGAAGATCTAATTCGTTATTGTTTTTGTTTTTTATTGTTAATAAACATAATAGATTAATGATAAAATAATAATTTATAAAATAAAAAATATATTAAAAAAACTTAAAAAACATGTTTTGTTCTGAGAATATTTAATGGTCCAAACGTTTTGGGACCATCTAATCCTTTGCCTAATTACTAGCTATTACTAACTTAATTCTCAACTACTAATAACACTAATAATATTTTAATAACTTTTTCCTTTCTTTTAAAATTATCCTTTAATATGATGATACGTTCTAGCTAATTTCAAAGGCATCTTTTTACACTTCTTACAAATTCGTTGACAATCTTTCACTAAATCTAATTTTTTGAACACTCGAAAAATGTTTTATCTTCATATATATTCGTATAAGTAAAGTTTAGGTAGGCTCGAGATTGGTATTTAACAGAAAGTGAACATGTTTCGAAACTCTTTAAACAAAATATATAATGAGACTTGAGACGGGGTAGGTCTAAAGTTTAAGGATTAGGTGGAGCCAAGTGTTCCCACTAAAATTGTAAAAAAAAAATAATAAAAGTTAATAAGTGAGAGCCGTTAGATGAAAATTTAGTCAAATTAGTCAAATTATCTAACGGCTCTCAACTATCAACTTAACGTGAGTTTTTACCTTAATAGATATATTATACCTATTAAGACACTAATATATAACCAAACTAACTCTTATGTCAACATTAAGCTAAGAATCGAATTTTATTTTATGAGATTCAAATTCGTTTCTTATGAATTATTTCAACCATGATATTTTTGACACCCTCAAAATGGTATTGCTGCATATGGTATATAATTAAATCGATTAAAGATGTAGCTTTGTTATCCAGCTATTTCCCGAGAAATTTAAAATTCAAGGAAAGCTTTTTCTATATATATATAGATAATCAATGTCACAACAACTCGTAATCTAATACCAATATCTACTGCATACAATAAAAATATATAAAAAAATGTTTAGTGCATATTATTTTTTTAAAAAATAATTTTCATCATCATATATCATATATAATTTATAAAAAAAAGGGTTAAACCAAATATTTTGTAGTTAAAGTATGTCATACTTACCTACTATCAACTTACTTTAACAAGAAGCACTACTCAAAAATGAGTATGGATTTCCATTTTGAAAAAGCAGACGAAATAAGAAATGCAACATCCATAATCCATTTGGTCCCCCACCCCTTTTTTTAATTCATGTTTTGTTTTTGGGCCTTATTCCAATTCTTCGATCTCCAACCTTATTTAAATAGCAGTATCTTATCACAGCTGAAATTTTTGTTTAATGATAATTTTAGTATCTCTTAATATATTGTATTTGTTTTAAATTTTGTTAAGATAAAATAATAAATAAAAATCTTTAAATATTATAGTGTGTTGTTACTTTCAACGGATAGAATTGTCAATTATAGAAAGGGAATAGAGTGAAGTGCCATTTTGACACTTTTCGCCAAACCTAAAAGCAGGAAAAGTTAGAGCGCCCTCGGTTTTGGATAGCATACGTGGCATCACCTGATACGTCACACAAATACACATTTATTCACCATTACATGGCCCCCACGATTCCTGGACCCTTCTATAGTCCTAGGAAACACTCTAACCACCTTTCACAGTTCCCCACGCGCTCTATTCTTTCGACACGTGCCCCTTGCAATTATCTTTGCTTCTTGAGCCACATTGGTGGCGCGTGAGAAAATTGGCGAGTGGGCTTGGAAAGGAATACCTAAACCTTCAAAACCACTAATCCCCTCACAAAACCACTTTGTTTCCCCCTAATAAGAGGATTAATGGTGTCACATCTGTCCAAATAAACTACTTCTTTCTTTCCATATAAAGCATAATTAAATTGGATCACATGGTTCCTCTTAAGAGGAACATTTTACACCAAAAAAAGAAGGAAAAAAAAAAAGTCGTCTTCTTTCTTCTTTAGCTCCTTGCTTCGTTTTCTTGTTATTGCGACTAATAATTACTGCACTCCTATAATTTTCAAGTAAGTCACTTTTGTTCTTATTCAACTACTGTTCACTATTTTATTGCTGTTTATTCACTTTTCCTTTTCTTTTTTTCGCGAATTCGAGTATTATGTAATTCGATTATTATTTTTTTCTTCAAAATCTTGAGAAGATTTAATCCAATTAGCTCCGTGAGAGTCGAATAACTCATCGATGTTAATGAATTTGTTGACTCGTGATGTAGCAGGTCAAATCAAAAGAGGTGTTTAATTTGAGGAGGCAGGAACCCTAAAATTGATTGTGATGGGACGAGGAAAGATTGCGATTCGAAGGATCGACAATTCAACGAGTCGGCAAGTAACGTTTTCGAAGAGAAGGAATGGATTGCTGAAGAAAGCTAAAGAATTATCCATTCTCTGTGATGCTGAAGTTGGATTGATTGTGTTTTCCAGCACTAGCAAGCTTTATGAATATGCAAGCACCAGGTAATTAATTAATTAATTAAAAACTATTAATTAACTATCTATGATTACTTAAATTTCTTTTTTTTCTCTTTAATTTGTGAATTGAGTGTGCTTAGTTTTTTTACAGTTTATCAACCTTTTCTTCTTTTTCATTTTTTTTACTGAGTGAAAATATCTATTCTTAATTAAAGTGAATAATTAATTAAACATGAACACGGTTGATTGTGTTTCAAAGATATATTTACATAGACTTAATGGTTGGGAGTCAGTTGTGCTAGCTGTATGAAACATTTTTATATGTTGCCACTTGCATTTAGGAACATGTATCTGTGATGAGTTTAATTTAATTGCTTTCATATTTGCCTTTATCTGGACCCTTCTTTGATAGTAGTGCTAAGGTTGATATAATAATTATCTCAGCTTAATATTAATATTATATAATAATCATGCATGCGCGTTTGCATGGTGCAACTCTACATAATGATGATGATTATTATTATTATTATCATCTTCACCTTCCTTCTCACCGATTCTTAGGGAGTTATTTTAGAAGCTAGCTAATAAGCTAGGAATCTAGGATAGTAATTTCCAAAATGCTGGGAGAAATGTTCTCCTTTTTCTTCCTTCTTGGTATTACTCTTTAAGGTTAATTAATTAACCTTTCGAGTAAGTTAATTACACCATGATGATGAGGTGTTTTTGAAAATTGTAAACAAGAGTGTAATTTTTTTAAGCTGTGTTATATGGTAAAGCTTGCATGGTTCCACATGCTTGTGCAAACGCCAAAAAAGAAAGGCACAACAAAAGAAGGAAGAAGTCACTGAGAGTTAGAATATCATCAAAAAGTTGTACTTATTAATTCACTTCACCTTAAGCTTATTAGTTAGAATTACACTCTTAATTAACTTTACCCATTTACTGCTGGTTAACCGATCTTTTAACTTTATGTGTTTGTGTCATTCTAGTTA
>NC_029794.2:7107497-7111212 GCF_000816755.2 Arachis ipaensis | reverse complement strand
GTAAATAATGGGTGCAATCTTAGCATATATTGCAATTTTTATAGGCTTTGGTGGTGTAATGTTTATTAACAAAATCTATAAGATTATTAGAAGGTCATATTTTATAGATGGTTTCATAAAACTTTAGATTAATCTAAAATCATTGATATACTGTTTATGTATATCTTAATTAACATAATATGTACACATATGTTCAGATTTATAAAAATAAGAAATTATTTGACCACATATACTTACTGATCATATCAAATTAAAAATAAAAATCAGTACAAATAATCTTTATAGATAACAGATAATTATAATTCAACAGTTTGAATAAAATACTTAAATTGTATAGAGTTACTAAATGGTGAGTGTTAATATTGGTTTCACTAACCATGTAAATCTTACTGAAAATTAAATCATATTTGCATTGTTCGTTATCTTGCAGTCATAGTAGAAATAGAAAGAAATATCTCAGATATGAAAAACAGGAGAAAGATACAGACTCTTAAATGCATGGTCATGGATTCAAGAGTGAGAAACCAAAAGAAATTGAAGTCCTTTTTTTTTTTCTCAACTATGTCTGTATATAATGTTTACCTTAATAAGTAGTAAATGTGTCTAAATAATCAACAATTGAGACAAATAAGATCATAGATTCCTGGATTTAATTGCCATGCCTTCACCAACTAACAAAAAATGTGAAGAAATTAGTCTATTGAGTGTTGTATCAAGTCCTTGTTATTAAGTTAAAAGTTATCACTTCAAGAATGAGTGTAAGTTTGTTTTGTCATAATTTTTCAAAATTGTATTTAGTTTAAAGAGGTTACACTCGTATGATGAAGGCGTTAATCGACGAGATATTAAGTTTATCAAATTTTGATGGTAATATCTCTTGATCAAATCCAAAATCATTTCCTCCCACGATAGCCAAGAGATTCAAACCCAAGACTTAATACCATTAGTTTGGATCAAACATTTACTAATAGTTTAAAAGTTGTAGTTTTTACAAGCTTGTATTTTTTTTTTAAATAGTTTTCTAAAAGGTGCATGCTATTACATACACCATAAACCAAAGGTGGAAATTCAAGTGCAGTCGACTTCACGTGAAATTGATACTTGAGAGCCGTTAGATGATTTGACTGATTTAACTAAATTTTCATCTAACGCTCTCAGATATCAACTTCACATGAAGTCGATTTCACCTGAGTTTTCACCTAAACCAAAACGTTAAATATCAAATGTTACAAGTGACATTAGTGAAATAAAATCCCAATAAAAAAATTAGAGTCTGATTGGTTTTTTTTTTTTTTTTAGTTTTTAGGATTTCGTTTTTAGTATTTTTTTAAAAAAACTTTCAAAACAGAAGATATTAAAAATAGAAGTAAAATAAAAATAGAAATCAATTAGGCTTATGTTGATGAGAATTTGAGATGATTTTATATATAGTTCGAATGGAGTGATAAAAACATATTAGCTAGTGTCTCAACATTCATAGCTTAGTTAATAAGCACCAAACTTAAAGAATTTAGATTCTCTAAGTAAGAATTTAAATTTTTTAAAGTCAGAAAATTAGTAAAACAATAAAGTGATGAATTAATTACTATTAAATTTAATTTGTAACTTTTATAAAATGTATATTCTATTATTTTAATTCAATAATAATTAACTTCTCACTTTATCGTTTTATCAATTTTTTTTTTTCATTTTAAAAGATCTTAATATGTTAAGTTACCTTTGTTTCATTGAATACAGCAATTTATTAGATTGTTTTCCTTTAGAAAAATTCTATTAACTAATTTTATTGGTATGTAAACATCTTAGAAAAATTATTTCTTTCATTCTCAAATTTTTTTAAATTATTCTGTAATTATAAAATTCAAAACGGTGTAAGAACCTAATAAAAAAATTTAACTATAGAGACTTAATTACAAATTTAGTAAAATCACATAAATTGGTCGAGTAATTTAAATATTTTTTTCAATAATCAATTTTTTTCCAAAAAAAAAAAGGAAAAAGGAAGAGAAGAAAGCTAGATACAACTAACTTATATCAAGGTAGTAAGTTTTTTTTTTTCTAATAAGAAATTTTTAATCTTACTTTTTGTGGCAAGCTTTTGTATTAAGTCGAATTGAATTATTTGAATTGATGATAATATAAAGTTTAGATACAAGATATTCTATTGAGATCAAAGGATAAAGGAAAAAAGAAATATTAATGGCGATATTACATGACACGCCTTTAAACAAGTTTTAAGGTGAAATATGATAATGACACTCTCTAATAATCCATATAATTACTGGTACCATCATCTAATGTTGCATGTTATTATTGTTGTTGCATTCGTCACCAACCTTCTCATTAGCCAGTGTTGACATAGACGACATAATTGTTGATGATATCAATTTACATAATTCAGAAAATAATAATAAGCACTTAAAATGATTCTTCCCTGTGCTGGCTGGGCGCAAACACTTAAAAAAGATATTATTAATGCATGCAATGCAAGTCATTATTCTTTCATATCTGAAGCAGTGAAAGAAAGTGGTGAATTGAGTCAACAATCTGGTGGGTTATGCTGCCTCATCAAGTTCGTTATTTATAGGCTAACTCTATTTCATCCATTAGTGGGTTTTGCTCGCTTTAATTTTATATTTCCCCCTTTGTTTTAATAATATGTATAATTAGGGCTAAAGAGGCCACTGTAAGTCTGTAACAGGTTAAATTAAAAGTTTGAGTAAGAGTTAAATGTTAGAATGAAAACAAGGTTCCTGTTTTCCCTCTGTTAAAGGGAAACATTATTTAATGCATTTACATTCGACAATTTGTTTGGATGCTTTTATGGACTGATAGTGTTTTGTTTGTCTATGATTTTCTTGCTGAATGCTTGTTGCTATGAATGTTGAGTCACTATGTTGATGGCTTAGGTTCAACAATGGTGATACTTAAAGCTCTCTGTTCAAAGTTATATATATTGTATCTTTAACCGTTGATCTTGCGTTATGGAGCTCATAAACATAATTGTCACACAAGATCAATAGTCAAGGATATGTTATATATAAATTGAAACCAACATTTTGATATTCAAATACCATTGCTTGTACCAATATAATAGTAAGAAGTAGACAGTGAGTTAGATCAATTTTGAATTGGACCAACATAAATGATAAAGTCAATTAAGACAATGAATTCATATATAATTTGATACAAATATTATGAAAACCAAATAGGATATTAAATTAGTTATAAAAATAGCAATTCAAGAAAGTTATTAGTTGCTTTTTAAAAGTAATAATACTCAACTTGTTTATTTAAAATTATATAAAATTATATTTTTCCTTTGTGTGAAATAGTGAATAGATAGGATTCTGAATGAGTAAATGTATCTTCAAAAACTATTTTTGACTCGGTTAATTTGAAAAGCTACCTACATTAATCTCACAAGGACATCAATCGGAAGTTATGCTAAAAATTGGAGGGTGTAACTGAACTAATCAAATCCAAACACTTCATTATGTTGTGTTTTTTAGAAAGGTGTTTATATTTTTTAAAAGTATAAGTATTTTATTTTGTATTTGATAAAAAAAAAAAACATGTATTTTTCTTTGTAATTTTAATAAATTGCGAGTACTTTTCAAAATTTGCTTGTTATTATCAAAACTAACACTCTAATGTAACCTTGTATACAAATAAATATTTAAATTTATTCTTAATTAAATTATTGATGTCAAAT
>NC_029794.2:7107041-7107339 GCF_000816755.2 Arachis ipaensis | reverse complement strand
ACTATTCATAAAAATAAAAAATTTTATCAAACCAACGTTAACTAACTTATATGAGCTATATAACTTGTTGAAACAATTATGAAAATCCTAATTTATCAACCCTAAAAAATTTTGTCCACCTAACTCAAATTCAATTATGCTAAATGAATACAATAAATCAAACACTTGTAAGTCACTATATAAATTAAAATACATAGTTGATGTTCATGAAAGGATTGGATTATTTTGATGGTAAATTGTTTGAGTTAGAAAAATATATAAAATATGTATAAATATATACAAATAAATTCTTCTTTTT
>NC_029794.2:7102808-7106230 GCF_000816755.2 Arachis ipaensis | reverse complement strand
TACTCACATTTGCTAAGATTCCGCAACTTATGGTTTGAAGTTTAGCTTTTGACTTCATGGTGTGGCAAACAGGAGTTAAGAGTGAGTCAAACTAACCAGTAAACTACACTTAATCGAACAAATCAATAGCCGAATAAGCTAATTAGATAAGCTCAAGTTGACAATTAAACCAAGGAGTTGAGCATGTTTATTAAACTGAGTCGAATATTTCCAACCTTAGAGCTCGATCGTGAGCAACATCTATATATTTGGAATTCTGAAAGTATCCCGTACCCCTTACATGCTACTAGCGATGAGAGAAAATTGCTAATCCAGTTATAATCGCCTTTAAAGATAGTTAGGTTGATCTTTCGACTGATATTTTCTCTGAACTCAAGTCTTTCTTGTAGTATACATATGCTACTATGCCCCATTATTTGTAGATATTTTATATGACCTTTCTGGTCTCCCAAGTCCCAAATCTTTGTTCTCTTCGTAATATTTAGTCTATTTGCTCAGTTATATTTAGTCTTGTGGTATTTGTGAACAATATATTATTCTTATTATCATTTTGATACATATGATTTTGCCATCAGTGCTCTCAGTATGACAAACACAAGAACTGCGTGTGAAATTACTAATACTGTTAACACAATTATACGAGTGAATAAGTGATCTTTTTGTTCATTTTGCACTATAATCTTTGCTGTTTCAGTGTGGATTATATTTGCTGAAAATTCTCCTTTTCACTTAAAAGTTGCAAATATGCTCTTGTACTGAACTTCACGTGTATGACAGCATGAAATCAATTATTGAACGCTACAACAAGCTTAAGGAAGAACATAATCAGCTGATGAATCCAGCTTCCGAAGTCAAGGTAATGGCACACGCACCTCTCTTCCAGTAGCATTCAGCAGTTCAAACTTTTGCTCCTCACTATACTAAATTTCCTTCTTTGTTTCCTTATTAGATATGTTAGACTTGAAATACTTTCCAAGTTTCACATAATAGGCAACTCAAGACGCATTTCATATATTGGAAGGAAAAGAAGAGGCTAAAGAAAAGGAGTTGTTTTAACAAAAGAAAAGAAAAGGAATTACCAGCTGAACTAAATAATAATATCAGTTGTTTACTTCTTGGCACACATATTCTTGCTCAAATCCTAGGTACTTTGCGAACAGCAATATCACTGTTATTTTGCAGGAGAAGATACAAAAAGCTACCAAAGAGACTAATAATGCCCACATACCACCACCTTTGGCAAAACTCTCCTTAACCCTAAACCTCACAAGCTTTATGACAAATTGGCAGGGGGTAACATTAAACCGTAGAAATATGACTTAGGTAGTACAGCATGCATTTAAGTTATATCATGGATTCATCGCCTTGATGTCCCCCAATAGAATGAGAGTCATTATCATGTCTCATGCCCACATATGGAAGTGTTTCAGAGACCCTAAACGGCTATACCTGATATGACACTGCTATCTTGATAAAGCTAAATACTAGTGCCATTTGATAGTAGCACCTCACATGCATATGCTCAGTCTTAGCTTTAGTATGCCAAGGATTATCTTATCCACCTGCATGAACCTCTCAACAGATATGATTAGCTGCACAAATCAAGCATTACTGTATTTGCAGACAAATAGCCCTCCCCGGTTATATAGTGAGTATTATAAACCCTCACACACGAAGTCCTGTCAAAATCTCAGCCTCCGCACACATATAGTGTACTCATAGCATGGCTCATGACAGCACTAAGGAAAATGCAGGTTCTCTTTTGATTGGTCAAGAAACACAACACAACTTTTGAGATCCTCCTGTTAGGCATCCAACCACCATTACTGCACGTAGGTTTTTATGTAATTACCATAGAAAATTACATACTTTCTGAATTGTAATACATAGTTAACCGACTTGATATATTACATGAGAAATCCATTAATGGACACATTTTGACTCCTTATATAGGAACACAATTAAATTGGTGGAATCGGTAAACAAGCAAGTGTATTAAGCTGATAATATTCACTTTTATTGTATGCCTAACCATGAGGTGTTAGACTTATAACCATACAAGAACATCTCGGTTGGGGTTACAAGTTCAGAGAATCCACTTGACAAAACACATAAGAAGCGTAGATCATAGATTTTACTCTGATTGAGCCAATAATGAATCTCCTACAAGGTGAACACCAATACTTGGGAAGTTAGAATTCACTTACATTACAAAGTAAGCAAACCATAGATTGCATTTCTACTAAAAAGAGACCAGCATCCAACTCAGGCTTAGATTAGTTTTGCCTGAAGAGCACTCCGTTGTTACTTCTCCATATTTTAGTCCTCACATTTACTACCTAACAATTCTCGCATTCAAAATATTCCATTTTTGTAATAATAGTACAATATACGTTTGACATCTGTATTTCTACTTGCTAGTTTTGGCAGAGAGAAGCTGCAAGCTTGAGGCAACAACTGCAGCACTTGCAAGAATGCCACAGGTAACAAACAGTCAAATAATATAGATAATACTTGAAGCAAGAAAAAATATACGTTATACCACATTTTCCGGCAAATAAAAACTTCACTAGAACATTGACACAATTACTGATGTCATCGGCCTTTCCCAACCCCTTCCTAAACCTCAACAAAAATAAAAAACAATATCCATCCTTGCTTCCTATCCGCTACTCCCTCCCATGCATCCCCATGCATAAACTTTGCACCTATTAGAAAGTATCCCTAGTAGTCTTTTAATTAGTAAGTCAAATACCTCAGCAACCACACAAATCAATAATTTAGAGGAGGTTCAATTAGTCCCTAAGGAAAATACAATAAATTAGAAGCAATTTTGAAAGAATATTATATTGATAATAACTAAGTAGTATAATATTCCACATTGTTTCTTAGCTATGATGAGATTCTAACACTCTTTTGAACAAAATGTTAATCAATAGCACGATCACAACAGATAAAATCTTATGAAACTGTCAATAAAACCACTATATTGAAATGTGTACTGCTAATCCAAAAACTTAGTAAATTCAATAACTCTAGCTAGCAAGAGTCCAAACCTTATGAAATTTTCCAAAAACGAGATAAGGCATTTCATATTTTCTTCTTGGTAAAAGCAGGAAACTGATGGGCGAAGAGCTTTCTGGACTGGGTGTTCAAGAACTACAAAATCTTGAAAACCAACTGGAGATGAGTTTAAAGGGTGTTCGCATGAAAAAGGTATCATGAGTTGGTGCAAATAATCTCTCTTCAATTAGTTTAAAATTTCACCTTTTTTGACTGCATGTTCAAGACCTTACATCATTATTTCCCTGTAGGATCAAATTTTCACAGATGAGATTAAAGAACTACACCAAAAGGTTTCAGATATTTCCGATTTTTTCTCTTTGCATGCCTTGACTTAGGCTTTCCCAAATATGACAAAC
>NC_029794.2:7095461-7102127 GCF_000816755.2 Arachis ipaensis | reverse complement strand
GAATTCTATAAAAAGATGGAATTCTTACAAAAAGAAAATGCAGAGCTAAAAAAGGTAACTGACGAAGAAACTCTGTTCATAATTTATGAATCTGTTGTTCATCCAAAACAGATTCCAGGCATTTCTTAGGCGAACTATTTATCTTGAAGTTAACGCCTTCAGCTTCACTATAGCTAAACCTAAAAAGAAGATTTTCATGTCAGGTTTATGAAGCAAGGAGTACAAATGGAGAAAATGCAGCATCCAATCCTCCATACACTATCGGAAATGGATATGACTTACTTGCACCTATCAGTCTCCAACTAAGCCAGCCAGAGACTCAATACACTGAACCACCTGCCAAAGCAATGAAACTGGGGTATTTCCTCACACCAATAATAACACAGTTCTTTTCTATACATTTACTTTATAATTTCGTTAAAATTAGAAACCAAATTTCTGCATCAGACTGCAGCTGCAATAACAAAAACTGTTCAAGAATCGTGGATGATTACCATTTCTGAGCTGCTGTCAACAACTTGTACTACTTATAATGAAGCTTTTATCAGTGAGATCTTGTACTTCAACAATCACATTTATTTGATGCAACAATACAAAGCATATTGGTATGCAATTATCTATCTAGAAGCTTGCATTGCCTTCAAGGATCAGACAATGACTACCTATGTAAATTTTATGCAATAAAGATATCAACCACTGTGCCTGGTAATGTTTTATATAATTTCTACATTTGTTAAAATCAATGGAATGGAATTCCAAACACCACCACCTGTGCCTATACCTTCAATCAGCAATATAAAACATTAACAGAAACTATGTAGGCCATAGTTGTTTTTGTTTTCGCATCAAGTAATAAGTATGAATCATGTCTTTTCAGAACAAATTTTTAGCAGTACTGATAACTACAAAGAGGGAGCCAATATCCTGAATCAAACACAATAATCTTGTATAAACCAACCCCATTACATAATGCAAAAATAGAATTCCTGAAGAAATAAAGGATTCAACTACAAACATCAACTCAGCACAGTTGTCTAAAAGATAGTAGGAAAATCTCAGAGACAGAAGCACACAAAAACATATATTCACATTTTTTATTGAAGACTTTTTACCATTGATTCTAAACAAATTTAAATAGATTTTAGGCACCTTTTAAAAGCAAGGTATAAACCTTTGCTGGGGCAAGCATAAAACACATGACTCGAGTATCAACAATTTCTCATATAGATGCAAGATAACTGATGTTACAAAAAGAGAAGGAATAGTTGCCACAACTACATACCTACTCTGCTGCAGATTCTAAAGTAGAAATAAGGGATGAAAAACAATTCACCAATCCACACATGATGCTGTGGGTCGCAGAGAAGCTGTCATTTCTGACATTCATCCAGAACATTTGCATTACAGGAGGCAAAGCAAACTAGCCATATGGTGAATCACTACTATCATGATAGCAACAAAGATAATCATAATCTTTCTCTGTTATTCTTTCTTTCTTTTTATTTTTTATTTTATTTTTACTCTTTTTTTTTTGGTGACCGCGGGGGAAGGGTGACAACTGTGCATGCACACAGTGGATCATGGCACACAATGAATTTTCTTAACCTTAAGTCAGAAAATATTTGGCATTCTACAAGCATGCATCATATGAGCTTCTGTTTAAAGTTTTGCAGACTTCCTAATTAATTAGACTTCTAATGTTAGAGCTACATGTCAAGTGCTGAAACTCACACGAGAGTGAGTATAAATTATAACAAGACAGAAAATTAGAAATGTCTTCTAAAGGTTTATCACTTAGCATCACAAGCATGCAACATATGAGGTTCTGCGTCAAAGTTTTTCAAAAGGTTTAGCACTTAGAATCATTCAAATCAAGGGCTAAATACAACCATATCGGAACTAAGAAGAGAAGTGGCAAGACAAATTACTGGATCCACATGGTTTATGAATTATTCGCAACACAAATTGAATGCAATTGCCATCACTAACCTAAAACTTCTTCTTGCAGATGAATCAAGAGTGCAAGGAGCAACATGGAAAGATGATATGCATCAACCCTGGATAAGCTATAAAGCTCTATTCCACAAAAAAGCAAACTTCAAGCAGGAACACTCAAGATAAGGCACCACGTAAGAAGAATTCCCAAAAAGGAACTTATAATATGAGCAACCCACAATTTTGTGCGTACCTGTTACGCCAATTGAGATTGTCAACCGATAACCCTCAATTACAAAAACTCCTAATATAATTACTTGTATGACCTCAATTGACATTTCACGCACGGAGCAGAAACAAATTATTGATTTGTCAGTGCCAAACTCTCAACAGTAGACACAAATATTCACATTATTCCTATGCCTCCTGATGATTGTAGAACAGTATGAGCTTTGGAAGTAAACACAGAAAGTATCCCTCACAGCATTAAGCTATTAAAATTACACATTTTAAAATGATATTAATCAATGGGACCGAAAAAGGTTAGTTAAGTTCAAGTCCTCATTAGAATTTAGGAAAAAGCAGAAGTCCAAGAGTAAATGGAATTCTAACTTTATGAAAAATTCAAGACTGGGGACTTGTGAACAGGGGACAGGCAATATAAAGCGAACTTTATATGTTATGCTAATGTGAGCAGGGAAAACATTGAAACTTGATCAATACACAGCAGGTTTTTCCTTTAAATAAAGCACAGTTTTCAAAATCCAGTTTGTTGGTCCTCAATACTTCCTGCCTACCATCTCCACTATTATGTTTATAAAGGACAATGTTGTAGCGAAAATTGTAATTATAAACAGCTGATCTGAGGATATATATAGAATAAGGCAACCAAAAGCATGTATATCAAGATACAAATCCTACAAACACCTTTCTCATAAAGACTACATTTATTTATACACTAAAGTGGAAAAGTACAATATTAAGTTGTATAGGTACCGGTATGAGGATCAGACAGAATACAATATGCACAAAAGGAAAAAGAAAGAAAAAAAAGAAGATAATCTAATCAAAAGAAAACACATGTAGAGGGCAAAGATTTTCTGTTTTGAGAAAGGTAAATATATATATTTATATGCTATTTTCCACATATAGTAATACTACTCCATCCACTTCATGATATCTGTTACTTTGGAGAGGGTAATGATTTGCTATTTTGAGAAAGCCAAAAATGCAAGAATGAGAATGTGCCTCGCCACCAAACATAATGATTTCCTCAAATAGTGAAATTTATCAAAAATTATAGGGACATACGAAATGCAAAAGAATTGTGCAAGTCTACAGATGCATCACATAATTTGGAGTGTGAGCATGATTGAACATTTCAGTGTACCTAGAAAGTCTTGCTGCCCAATCATTGTCAACTCCACAAAGACTTTGCCAACAGTCAAGAAACTATGCTAGGCTATGCATGAACAGCTTCTCTTGCCCAACACTAACAAGCTTCATTAGAGAAGCCTATCACTCTAAATACTCTAAATGGATTTAGTTGCATTGATAGAAAACTACATCTTGATCCTGGACCACAAATTTACATAGCCAGAGACACAGGCTACCTACCCAACATTTGGAAGCATATTTACTTTTAATCCCAAACTGAAAGATGGCAGCCAAGTGCACGAGACTTCCACTTCATATGGTCTGAAAAGGGAGTATGTAGATAGCCTTATTCTCACAAATAGAGGATATTTCCAAGATTTGAACCTGTGACCTCCAGGTCATAAAGTTACCTTATGGTTAAACAAAGACCTATTCTCCAAGACTCCATGAATATACATTTGATCTGATTTCCTTACCAGGCCTCTACAAGTCTTCTTGCTACATGTGTCTGAACTACCTAAGATGATATTCCAACATCTTATCTACAATAGGGGCTATCCCAAATCTCTCTAAGGCACTCCTTCCCGATCATACCCTTAAGCTTTAATGATGCTTCCGCCAAATGCAATTGTATATATGAAATATAATATATCTAAAACCCTGAAAATATGCATTTTATATCCATTTAATTTACCAATTATAAGCTTCAGCCATTTAAGACTGGAAACCACAAATAATCTATTTGTTAATTCTTGATACATAGATAATTCAATTTAGTTTAACTGGTCAAGAGCTTATCACAAATTGTGGTTCATCAACCTTCCTTTCTTGCTATATAGATAAAGTTTTAGAAACTGTCATGCCATTAATAGACAAAACTGCTGGCATGTGAAGGTAAGATCCTTACCATGTTGTGATCACGCAGTCTTTCTTGCTATATAAAGTTTAGAACTGTCATACCATTAACAGACGAAACCACTGACATGTGAAGGAAAGATCCTCACCATTGTTGTGATCATACAGCCAGCCAACCTGAAGACAACAATGCAACTCATAATGAATCTTTTCTGCAGTAGAATAAAAAGAAGGGGGATCATAATTTCTTATCAATGATTATAATATAACTAAATATTAAAATTATAGATATGAAAAGATGCACGAGCTAGTAGATGAGCATAGAAAAAATCAGACCCTAGAATGTAATTTCTCTTTTGCAATAAAAAGAACTATTACAGTTAGATCAGAGCCTTAAGAAAATAGGAATCAGAAAGCAATCGCTTAAGCACTAGACGGAAGCTATGTTTCATAGCAAGGGTTCAACTAAATTTGTTTAAAGTTTTGATATTCACATTCAGCATAAAAGGTAACACTGCACCTAGTTAAGGCACCATAGGACAGGATATTGATCCTATCGCACGTTAAGGGTGATACTTGCCAAATAAAATCCAACACGTATATGCAATAGAGTGGAAGTATGATTCCTTTTCACCCTTCATTTTTTTCCCCTACAACAATAAATCATAATTTTGAGGATGTGGAAGGATTATTTATAAAGAAATGGAATAAGTTTCTTCCCATACATATCAAGATTTCCCACTATGCAATAAAGTCTTTAATGTGATTGACAGTAACAGCTGTAAGCAGTTTGACGAAGATCCTATTTTTAGAGAAGTAAACATCAAATAAAAGTTTGAAGTACTAGAGGCATAAGTGATTCAAACCCCGGTCCTCTTTTCTTTCTTTCCTCTCTACCCTAATAATTCTCAAAATGCACTAAATGGATACATGAATATAAATTTTAAGATTTTAACCAACTAAACTAGCAGTAGCATATAATCAAGAGTCAAGAGTATGGCTCAACTATATAATTGCACTATTGCACTGTTATGATATTACACTTTACTTATGCTCTATATCATTATTGAAAAACCACTTAACAAAATGATCAATTAATTCAAACTTAAAGACTACAACTCGTAATAGCAATGCATACACCAAAGAACAGCTGCTCTTAGGGTTGTGTGACTTTGCTCATGATGAAAATCTACTGATTCAATTAAATAATCCACAATCCATATGAATAAAGCTCAGAAGCCAACCAAATTCACGAAGCCATGCACTCTAACAAGTAACTACCGAATTTGATTCCGCATCTGCTTATTATTCCAACCGTGTTCATTAACCTAAGCACCTCAAATTCAGTACTTCAAGCAACAACTCAACAAACACAATTTATATCGCCGAAAAAGACAATCATGCCACCACGACACACACGCAGGCACAATTATTACAAAATAACATCATCAAGCTGGATCACCTTCAAGGAGCGAAAATTAAAATATGAAAAACGAGGAAGAGCGAGCGAGAGATTAAATCACTACAAAACAACGGCACCTAAAGTCATATTACCAATTCGATGAGTGGCTTCACATAAAATGTTGATTGAAAAGAGCAAAACCGCATAGAATTCATATGAATAAAAACAGAAACGAAGTGCAACCAGCGGATAAAGAATAAAATAATCAAAACCTAGCGAGAATCAATGCATGTTAGGCAAGAAGAATAATAGCTTACGTAGAGATCGCGGCGATGAGAAGAGCTGAACATAACCATCACCGTGATCTGGTGAAAAACGAACGAGAGGTGGAGGAGCTACGCTGAAGGAGGAGGAAGAAGAAGTGAAGAGAGAACAGCTCGCGCGCTGGAAAACGTGAAGAGGAGTAGTTTGTTGGGCTTTGGGAGGAAAGAGGAGAGAGTAGTAAGCAGTGACGCACCCACTGCCGGCAGCCCACAACTTGCCACGTCACTCTCGCTCGCACCAAATATGTCTTTTAAGACGAAGGAAGGGGTTCTTACTTCTTAGCCAATCAGAGCGCATGAAGAGGGTAATTTTGTCAATTCATCAAGCGCTACCAGACGGGCACCGCCCAATCGCCCATTGCTCTCAAGTCTCAAGTCTCAACACTTTCTGCACGTGGTTGGCACGCATCTAACAATTACTTTTTGGTACACTTGGAAGTTTTAAGGGTACTTTTTCTCCCTAAAATTCCACACAAATTTTAAAAATATTCTTAAATTTCTTCTTGTTTTAATTTTATTCTAAAGATTTGTATCAAATATATCTTAACAGTTAATTTTTTAAAAAATTTAAGATTAACTAAACAACAATTTTATAATACTAATCTCTCAACACAAGTAAATTAAACATAATTGTCATGCATTATTGTTATATTGGTCTTAAATTTTTTGAAAATTTAGCCGTCAAGAATATATTTGATACAAATTAAAAACTTTTAAGACAAAATTAAAACAAAATAAAACTTAAGAGTATTTCTAAAATTTTTATCAAACTTT
>NC_029794.2:7094686-7095234 GCF_000816755.2 Arachis ipaensis | reverse complement strand
CGACTTCATCAAAACAAATAAAATATCTAAATGTCAATTTAATAAAAGGAAAAATATATATAATACAATCATTTCAAGCATATCAAACTTGTTTCTTATTAGAAATAGTTTGTTTTTAAGATCGATGTGCTAATAGAACAATAGAGAAATCATTAGTTAAACTGTTACAAGCTAGAGATGATTTAGATCAAATAAGAGATCATACATGTTCACTGACTCTCAATTATTTAGACATATGTGTGCTAAGGATATTAGTATTAATTATCATAAAATCGTCCTTTGATCTGTAAATAAAGATTTTGTGAAAAATGTCAATCGTTGTATATTTATGTATATAGTAGTAGGTAATTAACTTATTAACTTATATAACCAAATAATGAATCTAAAAATCATCATCTGCTAAATAAAAAGGCAAAACTTAAAAATCAAGGTAAGGAAAGATAATCTAATATTTTTATTGATTTAATTTTTATATTTTTTCCTAAAATTGTCAATATAAAAATATTTTATACAGACAATTAATCATGTATATTAGTATATTACTACAT
>NC_029794.2:7094052-7094664 GCF_000816755.2 Arachis ipaensis | reverse complement strand
TAAGACAAACTTGCAAAACCGCAAGTATAGTGTAAAACTTAAGAGAAGTACATATAGGAACAATTAGTGGTTCATATATGCAGATCCATATGTAAAAGTTAGTTGTTGGACAATTCTCTTTTTATTGTATGTGTTAAACTTTATATTCTTTTGTTATTATTGTTGGATTACTTTAAATTACTTATATAATACATCTCAAAACTTATGTGGTTTAATTTATTTAATAATGATAATAACTAAATGTTTTTGTACAATATGTATTTTACTTCTATATGTAAGAATGAAGAGAATAGAAACACAACATTAATAACGTTGATAAACAACTATTCATCAATAACTATATCCAAGAAAAAGGAAAATTAAAAAGTACATGTCTCAATTTTTTTTTGTCCGTCAACAAAATAAACCTGTACTTTACCCGACAAGATCCAGGCTTAGATCGCCTCTAAAGCGATGATGAACTTGGACAGCTTATTTCTTTAATTAAATCGTCTAGTTTTAATTACCAGCAAATTTTTCTTTTCTTTTTTTTTTTTAGAAATATTAGAAATCATAATGGTCATCATTTTTAGTCATTAATTTAATTCTTTTTAATTTAGTAATTCAACAGTA
>NC_029794.2:7086509-7094002 GCF_000816755.2 Arachis ipaensis | reverse complement strand
CTCATATTTTTAATTTTTAAATATTAATTAATCACTAAAAATAATAAATTTTAATGGTTCTTTATCGATTCGTTACTCTTCCTTTTATGTATGTTTAACTGAAAACGCAAACCAAAAACCCACCACCGAAGCTTAGTTAAGTGACTATACTAATACTAACAATATCTAAAATGAACGACGACGATCCCAATCAAACACAATTGAAGAGGATCCTAGCTAGTAGCTACACTCTCTAAGCATTTATATCTTAATACACAACAACGTTATTAAAAATATAGTAGTGTTTATAGAAATATATTGGCCTCAACATATGGATTTACTCTAAGATACTACGATCTAAATAAATTTAAAAAATCAATTAATATAAGAATAATAAATGAAGCCAATTAAAGAAAGACTTGGACAAAAACTACACATACAATAGCAAACCCTATCCAGAAAAACGAGACATGTAAATATAGAGTAATTATCATGAGTATTACTTACTAATGAAAAGAAAAACGAGATCATTTTCCATGTATGTAGTATTTTCTTCGTTGATCTCCGTATAATATAATACCAGCATCTACATGAACCTGTTTCAGAATAAGCAAATAAAACCGTAAGCTTAGAGGACAGAAGAAAAACAAAGAAATTAGGAAGGTTGATAGAGTAGTTGAAGTAGGAGAGAAACAAAGCAAGAAATGAATGGTTAATTACTTTGTTCAATATTCATGTGTGTGTTGAGCTTGAGCATTATATTGATTGAATTGCACAGCGTTAACTTTGGTGTGGTGTGAAGAAAGGCATGATGAGGGGGGTTGCAAATTGCAATAATAGAATGTAAGGAGGCGGCAACGTGGTAGAGAGAGAAAAAAATATCTAAGTTAGAATGCATTAAATTATTAGCAAATAGGAAGCGGAGGGAATAACTTGTCCCTGGACAGCTGTCGATTCTGGATTCGCACTCACCATACATTGTATTTTTCTTAATAAAATAACCATCATGTTATATGATTAAATTATTTTGATAATTAAATTTAATTAAGTTAATTCAATAATTTGTTATTTTAATAAAAATTAGTTAAAAGAATACGTAAGAAGAAAAAAATTATTAGACTTTATTAGTTTGTTCACCTAATATTTTTCATAAAATAATTTAACACAACTTTTTTTCCACAAGAAGAAAGAGAAAAATATATAATTATGTAGCTCAATGTTATTATTAATTATTTTTTAAATGGTTTAAAATTTTTCAAACAATTTAATCCCAAATTATCATCTTACAAACTTTAAAATTTTCTATCTTAAATATCCTTAACAAATGTATTTATAACTAGTCAAAATGTTCACTTTGCTATTCCATCCTTCTCATCATCTCTTGAAATGAAATAAAATGATACCATTTACATATTTTTAATTTATTTTACTAATAATTTTAAGATATATTATTTTCATTATTATATGCATTATTTATTCATTTATATTATATTTTAATATTTGAAAAAGGTAGGACATCTTACATCGATCATTATATCATGCCTTATATTAGTTTTAGTCTTCAGATATTCATATTTCATAAGCACTAATTTTGGAATTAAAAATAGTGTGGTATGTTAGTTTTTTCTATTATTTTATTATTATGTGTGATGCTACATTAAGCTTTAAATTATATACAAAATAAAGTTAGTGTAATCTTTGTGTGAACCCTGTCTATATTTTTTTTTTAAATAAAAGTTTGTCACTGAATATTTTGATGCACAAGAGGCCTTATTAAATGGATAAGGTAAACTAACATTATAAAATAATAGTATATCAATAGGTATTTAGTGTCTATTACTTCATTCTTTTATTTATTAAATATGTATAAAATTATGAAAAGGGAATCATTTGAGTTAGGGGTGTCCGCGGATCGGATCGGATCGGATCGGATATGACCGAAAATTCGATTCGATCCGCACAATTTCCATCGGATCAGATCGGATATGATATCCGCACTTTTTAATGCCGGATCCGATATGCACATTTGCGGATCGGATCGGATATCGGATATATCCGCATAATGAAACATTCTCTTTTTAATCATATTTCTATATAAAAGAATTCGATAAAAATATTTCTTTCATACTTTTAAACTTATTTATTCCTAAAATATTTTTAATCAAACTCTCTCTAAATAACAAAAATAAAATAATACGAAATAGTACCCAATAATTATTAATATGTGTCATCGTTTGGCATTTTTTTATATGTGAAAACTTAGGTGCAGTCGACTTCATATGAAATTGATAGTTGAGAACTGTTAAATAAAAATTTAGTCAAATCAATAAAATCATAGAGCTATAAACTTCACGTGAAATCAACTGCAGTTGGGTTTTCACCAACTTTATATCAACTTAGTAACTTTAATACGGATGATTTGGTAACGCTCGCGTGTGTAAGAGAAATTAGACAAAATCAGCTGTAATGTAACAAGGGACAGATTCAGAAAATTCAGAATATTATTACCTTTTTACCCTGCTGTTGCTTGTACTGTGTTTATGCAACGATGTCGTTGCAAGTGGGCAGCTTGTTGCATGGGATTGGTGATTTGTATGTGGACCATAATTAATTAATCTTTGCGCGTTGGACACGAATCATATGCTGCTTTTCACTGCTCCATATTTCTTCTTCCTCATCGAGACTTTTCTTCCCACTTGTGTTATCCAACCATGCATTTCGATAATCTTCATCAATTATTATATATAATACACCAATTTGCTGATATATCTTTTTGGTCATGCAATTTGCTGATATATGAAGAGAGTTATTTTATCCCCCTTTCTTTTTGTCGGATGTTATTTTATCCCGTTTAGTAATTATTTTGTAATTTCTGGTGTTTCTTTCATGGGCTTTTTAAGCCCCGTTCTATTCACGAAAAAAATGTTAACTCGGTTACCCAAAAAATAAAAATGATTAAATTGCCATTACATAAAAAAATTTGATCAAATTTAAATTGAAATAACTATGTTAACAATAATCCATCAGCACATGTCAAATTTGTTAATTGCAATAATAATAATACGCATTATTAAATAGGATTACTAAACTAAGGAAAAGTATAGATAGATAATAAAAATATTAAACAATGCGAATAATGGATATATCGGATGTTTAATTAACTAGGTGTACGGATGGTTATCCTAATATTAAAATTTAGATGAATAATTTAGGTGTGCAGTGTATTTTTACTTTATTGGGCCAAATTTAAAACTCATTGTTCACAAAAACCATTATACCTAGCAAATCCGCTAAACTAATTACTGCATCCTCTTAAACTTTAATTGTATGTATTATTCAGAAATGAGAAGCCTCATTTGTTTAGTCCTTATTCCTTTATCATACATTCCCTTCTCCATGAACAAATTGAGAGTCATTTTAACATTGAGACTAGCAAACAATATATAACACCAACTATATTTCCTTTGCACAATAGATTCTGTTCAGCTTACTATATATTACATTGACTTAATTTGCAAGTTTCATTACATAATTTGAGTGCTATTGTTGCTGTGAATAGAAACAATTAAGGGTCACATTATTACAGTGATAATAAGAACCAATTACTTAGTGTGTTGGGCAACCATCAACCACAATGCCTTTGGCTGTTGGACAAGATGCTAATGGACAATGTTCACCATCATTTCCCCACCAACTAATACTCTTGTTCTCCAATCCCAGAGAAAAGAACAGCAGCACAGTCATAAACGCCACCCCGGCATCAAGGGCGGCCGATAGGACGTAGTTATATCTCTGCCACCAACCCTTCCTGTATCGGAACACAAAGAAGTTGAAAATGGTTCCAAAGAAAATCCAGGCATTGTAGTTCAATGGTGTCGCGGGTGGCATCATCCCGGTTGCTCCAAGGAGAACTGGGAGGTTGATGAAGGGTATCCATGATTGTTTAGGGAATGCCTTGTGCAATAGCCAAACAATAACTGGCCCTATTGCACCACCAAGGAAGAACCAATTCATTGCACTGTAGTTTCCTTTGGAGCCAAAGATTCTCTTTGGTCCTACCAATCCCCAGATTACTGATGCATCAAAGAATACACGGTCACCGGGGCATGTCCAGGGACTCCCTTCTGGAAGGAGATCATCATGGCATATGTTTTTTATAGAGTTTAGCAACCACCATGCTACCCCTATGTTGATAGTTCCAGCAAGCATTGTACCTATGAACTGCATATATTTATGAATATAATGGATTAAGAATTAGAGAGAAAACACAAAACATAGGACACTTGTAATACCATTAGAGTTGGATTTTACATGGCATGATATATTCAATTACCATCTACAAATATTTAGTATGTCAAAAAGTCTCTTTTCATTGAGAAAATCTGCTTCTATGATTGCATCCTTAACAAGTCCTATAAAATGATAGAGCTCTTATACTTCATTCAAATTTAGATAATAGATACTGTGATTATTCTTATCTTGAATGTAGAACTATATATATGGGCAATATAATGCAGAACTGAATCAATATCTCCCTACCTATGCAACAATTAATATCAGCTTATGTGCATGCATTTTTCCTTATGTGTCATTTCTTCTTTCTTGTTATTTTTTTATTGGATCACAGTAAATAAACAATTATAATTAAACTAACATATGAACTCTGCAAAACTTTTTGATGAGGAAGGGACTGAAATTGTTCATAAAGAATATACCTGCACCAAGAACATTGATCTTGGGGGGATTTTCATGTAGTGTCCAAGCTTGAAATCACTGAGAAACGAGACGGCTTGAGACATGCTGATGTAGCCATAAGTTTTGAAGCAAACATTTGCAATTGGTCTTCCAGGGTATATGAGACCAAAGACATACTCGGTGATGATATTCAACCCTGGTGTCTGTTCAAAGAGCATAAACATATTTCAGTTATGTCTCTTTGCTTAATAAATTAAACTTCTCCAAATAAAAAATAATTGGTACTTAACAGTTTCCCTGTTCTTGGGGAGTGAAGATTTAACTCACCTGGTTTGTGGTGGCAGTAATGATGCTAATTGGAAGGGTAAATCCAAAGGCTAAGACCGCGGCAAAGAGAAGTCCCCACCATGGCATTTGAACTTGGTTTTTTAAAAAGATGCATAGTGCTAGAGAAACCATTAAAGCAACACCTAGTAACAAATGAAACCACCAAGATGGTATGTCTTTGTATGTCTTCATCAGTTTTGTGTGGATATCTTCTTTGCCTTTGAATGAAGCACGATAACGTTCCATAATCTCCCTGCATTTTTTTTTTTTCGGAGATCAAAATTCCAACTTCAAATAATTTTGAATTATAACTAAGAGCTATGGAAATTTACATTGCAAAGTGATGAGAAAATAATCTAGAACTCCATCCTTGAATGTTAATTATTCATTTAAACACATTTATCTTTTGGAAAACCATAATAGTGTGTGGAGTTTGGAACATATTGCTGCATTAAATCAAACATGGTTGCAAATTAAGATAACATAAGCAGCATTGTATTACCTTCCATAGAAGCAAGCAACGTGTGTGATGGTAGATGCAATGGTAGCAAATCCAAAACCATAAGTGAGAGCAAAAAAGACACTAAGATTGATTCTTCCTTGCTCTTGATACTTGGCAATATCCAACTCAAACTTGTCATTAACAATAGCAGATATGTTATAAGGTTGACCTTGAGATGTGAACAAATGTGATGAAAAAATAGGGAATCTATTTGCATTATACACATTCAAACCCCAATATGCAATAGGAATAACCACATATACTATCATTGCATAGCCAACAAAGACATTGACAATGGCGAAAAAGGGCGAGATGAGAGGGCTGAACAAGAACGATGCCACGGCGCTCCAATCAAGTGTGATGGCTCCAAGGCCTAAGCCTCTCATGCCTGAGCCTAGTTGTTGAGCTGTTACTGATTTGGAGAACACCCAACAGACCCATGAGATGTTTGTTAGCGTTGTGAAGAAGAATCCAGGTACCACGTACCATGAAAAACTGCACACTAGTGCAATGAAGAAGAACTTTGCCCGTGAAATTCCATGGCTGTTGTCTTTCTCATGCAAAGCTCTGCATACCAACAAATGTTTATACGTTAAACGTCATCATCATATGAAAAATGTTTTGACATTTTGTTTTTTAATTTGAGTTTAATTTTGATGTGGTAAAGAGTTATCCACTTCATCTATTTGAATTTATAGATTTTTAAGTAGTAAATTTAAAAATTCATTATTTTTATCATATAACACTATGTGATTAGATATATGTAATTTTTTTTTACACAATAAAGAATTTAAATTCTTTTAATTTAATTGAACTTATCTATTTATCATGGTATAATAGTCAAAATAGTATGACTCCTGTTTTAATTTAGTGTTGTAGATGCTTCAAATTGGTTTGAATTATGAGGTGTCAATTAAAAAACTAATTTATTGATATTTTTTATAGACCAATTTAAAACGTTTTCTGTTGTTTTTTTATCACTCTGATTATTAACCCTTTTAATTGGTAAGTATTATATTTTATACAATTTTTTTTCGATTCTTCCATATACTTTTTTTTCACGTTACATCCTAACACACACATCCTCTCCCCTTCTCATGAGTTTTATATAGCAACTTCTTAGTCATAGTTAAGATTTGAATCTGGTATAGTTTTTAGCAAGGTAAATATATAAAAATTTAATTTAAGTTGACAAAAAATAAATCAAAACATGTCCCAAGCGCAATATTTTTTTTGGGTCAAGACCCTAACATAGTAACATACACACTTCTTTTCTTTTGTTTTAAATTTCATATAACAACTTTTTAGTTATAACTAGAATTTGAACTCGAATGTACACCGCTACAGGCCTTGCAGTGCAATAAAGTTAATATTATCCTGAGTCATTTACCAGTATACAAGTCAAACCTGTTTAGTAGTCAACAAGGTTCTGGCCCATTTTTTAATGCCCCAGATATGACCTCTTGTTTTTTGTGTTGAAGATGCAATTCAGACATTTTTAGTAGTCAACAAGGCCTGGCCCATATTTTAATGCCCAAAATATGACTTTTTGTTTTTGTTTGAGGACCCGGAACAATAATTAACGGATCATAGCCAACTACTTTGTGCAGTGTGAAGGGAAAGCCTTTTTCTTCTTTCTTTCCTTGTGGTCTGGGTGTGAAAGGAGATTTTAAATAGTTGATATTAAGTTATTAACTCTCTCGTTATTATTGAAGTCAACTGGGTTTGTCGGACTATAAGTCTTCTCTTCCTTTTTTTTCTTTTCCACAAAATACGCAAACATACTTATCAGTTATCTCCTTGTCCCACAAGGTCACAGTCCCCTATTTTTTAGACTTCATATGAGGAGAGAGAACGAAGGTTCGGCTATTTCGATGCACAATTTTTTTTATCTTATATCAATCAGCTGATTATTGTTCACACAAGTCATTTTTGAGTCAGTTCTACTCCATTTTCTAATATATTTAATATTATTAAAAACTTAACTCTT
>NC_029794.2:7085958-7086495 GCF_000816755.2 Arachis ipaensis | reverse complement strand
AGCTTGTTATAAAAATTAAAAATTAATATTTAATTTTAAAATAATAAAAATAAATCATTTTTAATTATTTAAAATTTATTATAAAAATAAATTAAACAAAAATTAAATATTGAATAATAACCACCATAAAATTGACTTTTGAAAATATCTTTCAATAATGCAAGTCAAAGTTACTTTGCAAGTAACTGGATAACAATAATGTAAAAAAAAGTTAACTCATATTTTAATTGATCTGTCATTAATTAATTGCTATACCGAATTTTATAAGAGCTTGATATCTAACTTTCAATTTATTTAGTCGCCCCTAATAGTTGACGTAAAATCCTAGGGTAGGAATATCCTAACAAATTAAGCCTCTTAATAGTATATCTTTTGGACTTTTTTCTAAAAAAAAAATATAGAAAGTCAACATTTTTATTAAAATTTAGTTAGTATTTAATTAATAAAAAAAATAATTTTTTATTATTAGATAAAATCTTACACTATTAAAAATATTATTGATAATTAATTAATAACTATAAATTACAAAATCTACTG
>NC_029794.2:7081363-7085943 GCF_000816755.2 Arachis ipaensis | reverse complement strand
GCAGTTGAAACTTTATTTTACCTTATTATTATTGAATATTATAAATCAGGAATGTTAGGAGGCCAACATTTTTGTTAAATTCTGGCGATCACTTAACCATCAAAAGAAAATTGAATGATTCTATACCATTAAATGCAATCTCACACCATTAAAAATATAATTAATGACTAAAAATTACAAAATCTACTGGTCCCTAAACTTAATTTTTCTACTATAAATTATTCTTTTCCGAAAGCCAAATAAAAATTATTACAACAATTGAGAATAAAAATGAAAGCTAAGGATGACAAAAAAAACAATCACGACATAAGCATGGAGCAAGAAAAACGCATAAGAATTCCTGCTTCAAACAGGAATCTATCGAAACACAAGAATCGTGATCTCTAAATAGCTCTATATATCTTTTAAAATCAAGTTTCACTACAAATAACTAATTAAATTCATTAAAATAAGCAAGTACGTGCATACACATACATACATTTATACTACAATAAACCAATAATAGAGTTAGGTTGTAAGTTGTAACTATCAATCATCAAACACAAGAATATAATACATCAACCGCAATCTAGAGCAATAAAAAGTATAAATCATTCATAGATAGCTCAAACTTGTCATCATTCACAAAACACAATTTAATAATTGGGAATTGGCAACGACAATCATGAGACTTTGACAATTGACATCACCATGAACCAAGGTATATATATGGCAAATAAAGACTTAAATCATATTTTATATAATTATTTTTTTAATTTTAAATTATAATAAGATGGATATAAAAAGTAATTATTGTTATTACTAATAATGAAGTGGATAATTGAAGGAGGAAGTGATTAACCTGAGTAGTAATGATGAGAAGCCAGGAAGCAAAGAAAGAGATGCTGCGTCCATAAAAGGCCTTAATTATGTTCACAATACCCACCGCATAGGGCGACCCGGACCCGAAAGCGCTACCCGCATTCGCGAATATGGTTATAAGCACGTGCTCCTTCATGTTAAAGGGGCCCGGATTAAACGACATCGTTTTGGATCCGAGGCGAAACTTTGTAGTTGGCAGCACCGCCGCCATGAAGTGACCGATGGGAAGTGTGGCGACCTGAACGGTGATCTGAGTTATGATGAGTGGCTCCGTACGGTAAGCGAAGAACTGGTTGAGGAAAGATAATAGCGCGCATGAGATTAGACCTAAGAACCACATTCTGAAGGTCCACACTGGTTGGCTTGGATCGTCACTGTTCGAAACCGTTAGTCGCACTTCTTCAACCGGCGACACTTCTTCTTCTTCTTCTTTTTTCTCTTCGTTCTTCTCATAGTCGAAGCTTGTTTCTAATTTCAGCTTCTCTGCCGGGTCTGTGGTAGCCATGGGAGAGAGAGAGAGAGAGAGTGGTGTTTTTGGTTTTGGCTTTGGGGTGTTTTTGAAGAGAGGTGTTGTTGTGTGTGGTTTTATTTGCATTAATGGATGGAAGGTGAGGATTTTGGCTTCATGATCAGATTATTCAAATCAACAAAAAATAGTCCTAATTTATTTTATTTAACATTTATTAATTGTTGTGACAATTAATTAATATTAAATAAGATAAGTTCTGACTATTTTTTTGCCTGGTGAGCATTACCCTGAGCTGTGAGGTGTGTTTGTTGTGAAGATGGTAATCATAATTAAGTTGCTTAAACGTATGGGGAGTCTTTAATTTTGTCCTTTCATTCATGATTTGTGCACAGTATTGGATCCAAAGGATAGGTAAAATAATGTTTCTTTTCAAAATAATAACTATCTTTTAATTTTTTAATGTATTAAAAAATTAATATATTTTTGTAATATTTTACCTAGTATATATTCGGATTTATTAAAAAAAAGAGAAAAATAAAATATAAAAATTCAATTTGAGTAAGATATACAAATTTAAGAGTTAAATTTGTGTTTGAAGCGATAAATGTGATGATTCAATTTGTACTTTTTATATTCTAATTAAACACATCATATTTCAATAATGTTATAAAATATTATGTTTTTTTTCCTTATCAAAAATAAAATGTGTAAATAATAAATATTCATAAAAAAAAAAACAAAAAGTAGTATTTTGTGAGTACGTGACAGATGAATTTGTGTAATAAACAAATTTTCTACGGAAAGGTTGAGTAATAAAAAGTTCTCATAATGTTAAGAGGATGCCTCGGTTGAATTTGTGATGAATTGTAGACTTAAATAGTTAAATTTGGTATTTAGATATTTAATTTATAATGTATAATAAAAAAAATATTTATTTATAGGCTCAAAATTTAATATAATTTAATCATAATGATAAAATTAAATTAATATAAAATCATAACAAGATATAAATGTCATATTCATCTATAATATTCTAAAATAAATTTTAACAATAATTAAGTTGGTTAAACATTGGTGGGAATCTTTAATCTTGTTCGTCATTCATGATTGTGCTTGTTGTGCACTTTATGGGATCGAAAAGGTAAGTCAAATAGTAAAATACTGCTATTATTAACCTATCACCGAATATCCGTTTAGTTCAGTCCCAATAGTTCAACTTAATAATATTAATTAACCATAAAAGTATAAGTATGGTTCCAAGGCCACGACGTTTGAATCAGATCACTATTTTTTAGAGTAAATGTCTAAAATGTCCTTAAATTTCAAATCGTTATTCAATTTAGTCCTCGACTTTTTAAAATAACCAATTAAATTCATGAAATTCAAAAAAGTGTATCTTTGTTAGTCTTTTGCAGAAGTATCGTCTAAACGTTGATGATGCGGCATTCCAATTGTATGCTGATGTGTACCAAACTTGAATTTTATTCAAATTGGTATCTGAAATTGCTTAATAATATCCAAATTAGTCCATTTTCAATTATAAAACCCTAATCCCCAAATTATTGTCTTCTCTTATTGTTGGGTTGGAGAACTCTCGACCACCGGAGAGATTTTGGGGAGGAATCAAATGAGATAACATAAGATGAGAAGACACCACATCCAACTCAAAATCTTAAGGTAGTAAGTTAATGGGTCTCTCATCTTATAAACTCCTCACTCTTCCTTGCTTTCTTTGATGTGGGACTAAGTTCAACACTCCTCACACTTGCAACACTAACAATCTCCCTCTCAAGTGTGAGCCTCCACATCAAGCATCAACTCCCCTCTAGCTCTTCCACCACATATGAATATTCGTCCATCACACCGTCGCAAAACACCGCGGGACACGCCGCCCGAACCACCTTTGCCGGAAAGACTTTCGATGCTTCACCTTGAATACCCCTTAAAACCAGACTGATTAAACCATCGGCTTTGATACCATTTTGTTGGGTTAACTGTGGAGAGCTTTCGACCACCGGGGAGATTTTGGGGAGGAATCAAGTGAGATAACATAAGATGAGAAGACACCACATCCAACTCAAAACCCTAAGGTAGTAAGTTAATGGGTCTCTCATCTTATAAACTCCTCACTCTTTCTTGCTTTCTTTGATGTGGGACTAACTTCAACACTCCTCACACTTGCAACACTAACACTTATGGCAGCAAAAGAATGTGCAACAGGGGAGGTAAGAACGCCGTTTTCTGTAATTGCAGACTTCGGATGGTGATGAAGTACTCAACGACGACAGAGAATCCTGATAGACTATTTTATGGTTGTCCACACTATGAGGTAAGGTTATGGCTTTAAAGAAAATGTTAAGATAGTTTCACTTTGAGTTTGGATTCACCTGCGTTTTTTACTTTGCAGTATGGAATCCATTGTAATTTTTTCTGTTGGGTTGATGGAGGTGAAGAACCAGTTTGTGCAACACCCATTTCACGAAAAATTTTGCATGAGTTCAATTGAAAAATGACAAACTTAGAAAGTGATGTTAAGACCTTGAAGATGATGACAATGGTTACCTTCTTAAAAGTGGAAAATATATTTTAGCTTAATGGACGAACCTGCAAGGATACATATAATTTAAACCTGTGTTGAACTTAAAATTAATCCAACCACATTAATTTGTAATTAAAATAGTTTTTAGGTAAGTGTATTGATGTTGTAGTTTAGGATGAATATGAACTGGAAGATAGCGGGGAGAACGAAGAAAAGAAGAAGACAGCAGAGAGATCGAAGAAGAGAAGACAATAATTTGGGGATTAGGATTTTATAATTGAAAATAGATTAATTTGGATCAATTTCAGGTACCAATTTGAATCAAATTCAAGTTTGGTACACATCAGCATACGGCTGAAATGCCACATCATCAATGTTTAGACGACACTTCTGTAAAGGACTAACGGAGATGTACTTTTTCGAATTTTAGGGATTTAATTAGTTATTTTAAAAAGTCGAGGACTAAATTAAATAGCGATTTGAAATTTAGGAACCATTTTAGACATTTACTCTTATTTTTTATGAGGAAATGGAGTAAAAGTATTTTTTAATTAAGTAGTATGAGCATATGCCATATGGTATATGAAATGATTTTATTATTGTTATTTAAATTTTGTTGACTAATTTTCAGTTCGATTAATTATTTTAGGTTCGTCGAATAAAATTAAATTTGTCTAAATACTAAAATGTTGTCACATATTACGTTCAATG
>NC_029794.2:7078196-7081133 GCF_000816755.2 Arachis ipaensis | reverse complement strand
TCGGCAAAATATATAATAATAATAATAATAATAATAAATATATATAATATAATAATAATAATAATAAAAATATTATGTGTATATAAAAATCAGTTATCAAATTATTCATTAATTATTATGACAAATTTTTAATATAAAGGTAATTATTTTTTATGTACATATAACATGATTAATTTTTAAAATATCTAATTATAAATTAAAATACTAAAATAGTAATTTAAATAATAATATATAATTTAAAATTTTATTATTTAAATTTCATATTTTAAAAAAATTAAGTAATCTTTTTCTTAACAACACAATCGAAATATCTGTCTTTTTATATATAAGATAATGCTATATATTCATGTTTTTTTGTTAACCAAATCTACTCGAGTTAGTCTAAGATAACAAAAATCAGTTATGACTAACATTATTTCAAATCTTATTGTTTAACTTGATTAGACTTAGTTCATAAAAAGACTTGAATATGTAGTATTACTCTTAAATACTTATTTAAAATTTACTTCTCATACAATTAGAAGCCAATTCTTATTGAGATTCATAGTTGAAAAAGTTCTTTCAATTAATACAGTTGTTATAAAAAAAATTAAAACTAATATAAAAAAAGATAAATAATACTTTTTCGAGTCGATTTTTAAGAAAAAATACAAATTATTTTTAAATTGAGAATTTATAATTCTAATGACATCTAATATAAAATCTTTAAATTAATTATGAAGTATCAAAAATTGAGTAAAAAATTATTATGGGATCAAATTCAATAATTTAGTAGAAACAAATAAATATCATTATCATATATTACTTAAAAAAATTTTAAATTGTAATGGGCAGTTGCCCTGCAATCATATACATACATCTATCTCTGATTACATCCTTATTGTTCAAACATATTATTTTATTAAAAAGTATTTTTTTTTCTCTATTATATGAAAGCTATGATGCACGGACATTGACACGGACACGGGACACGACACAATATGGGACATGCCGACACACAAATTTTAAAATCTTACATGACACGGGAACACGCATACATATAAAATATAAAGTATTTTTTAGATAAACCGTAATGATATTTTAATATTTTATTGATATTAAAATATAAATTAATTTTTAAATTATTTTTAATGTCTTATTTTAATTATATCAAGTATTTAAAATATTTTTTGTTTTAATAAATAATAATATATATTATATCTAAATTTATTTTAAGAATATATATTAAGAATAAGACCAGACACGCTGACACGTGATGGTATTTAGATGTGTCAAAGTATGTTCAAAGAAAAATTTTTTTATTTTTTATTGAGACATGGTTTGGATACAGAAGACACACATGTCGGACGAATGTCAGCGAGTGTCTTATGTCCAAAATATGTCTAACACGCAGAGACACGACAACTCATCAAAGTATCTATACTTCATAGTATGAAAGGAATTGCTCCGTAGACTTAGATTCAGACAAACTATTTCATTGACTATGCACTATACTTTTGTTATTTTATTTTATTAATTTTATTTTTTGTAAAACAGAAATGTAAAAAGAGATAGAAAATGTGAGAGAAAAGAGAGAGAAAGGTAAAGAAAAAAAAAAAGAGTAATACTTCAAATAGGTCCCAAAGATTTGGCGGTTCGACAGATTTGTCCCCCAGAAAAATTAACTAGGTCTCAAGTCCCTAAGATTACTAGATATATGTCATACAGGTTTCCAAGCCAGATTGAATCGGTTAACATGACACTCTCTTTTCTACGTGGAGGTTGTAGGTGTGACGTGTCAGGTAAAGCAACATGTGTCACGCTCATGACAGATTAGTCCCTGAACACGTGGCTAAAACGACGTCGTTTTGAGACAACGCCAAACGACACCGTTTTGAGGGGACAGATTCGTCCCCATCTTTGTTCCCTGGTTCTCGAAACTTCGATTTTTAAAGTCAAATAGGTCCCCAAAAATTTTGTTATAAGTCAAAAAGGTCCCTGAATTTATAGTATATATATCAAATTGGTCTCCTCGAATTAAGCAACTAGAACCATAATTAGAATAAAATCATGATAAAATTATCCAAAGTATGTCAAAATATGTAGGCTCAAGCGCATGAAATGGCAGATCTCAAATATAATTACAGTCAAACAATTAAAATTCGTCAGTAGGTACCTTGTATAAAAAAATGTATCCTGTCCCTTTCTCTTTGTAAAATTACAAGTATCCAAAACCCTCACATAGATTTTACGACCTAACCCTTCATATTCTTCACCTCCATTAACGTTTATCCAAGTTCGTAATGGTGCTTTGACAGTGTGAACAAGGACTACTTGGTGGTGGTGTGTCGTGCATATCGCCATTGTTCGAGATAAGTTAAATTAGTTTTTGCTGTATTAAATTGGCAGTAAAGAGTGAAGTATGATGAACGTGCATGTGACGTATGTTTAGAGTAGATCAAAGACATTTTGTTGTAGGTGTAGCTTAAATGAGAGATGTGAAAGTGGTTACAGATAGATATTTGATAATAACAAAAACAATGTAGGTATTTGAATTTTTTATTCTATTATGATGTTGTATTGTGTTGGTTGCTTGGTTAACTTGTGATAGATTTTTATCTTTTGGTATTTAGATGAGTAAAGACATAGTACCTGTATTTCATACTGCAAAGTTCAAACAAAAGTGTTGAGTTGTGTTTCCAACTTTCCATTGAGAAATGTTGCGTGTGAGAATGACGTGTAAGTGCGAGTGCTAAGTGCTAACAAATTGGTTTAATGCGTAGCTGGGCCTTCTTTGTCCGTATATTAGCCATGCCGTTCAGATTTTTATTTGTGGATAAGGATATATAAGAGGAACATTGACAAAATCCAGATTTTATATAAAATTTAAAAAATAATTTAAATACATAAAAAATTATAATAAGATTTAAATTACCAAATTGTTAGAGTTAATATGAA
>NC_029794.2:7075183-7078173 GCF_000816755.2 Arachis ipaensis | reverse complement strand
TTGTTTGATTGATTTTTGTTTTATTTATTTTTATGAAAGCATAGAGAACTACGTACATGTGGAGTGTACATACTAAAACTATTGTCTTAGATATGTTTTAGAAGAACTTTAGGTAATATAGATATTTGTAATTTTGTATTGAATCTTATCCACTGCAGCCCTGAATTGGTGGCTAGAAAATGATGTTACTTATTATTAACTGAGATTAGCATAACTGTGTGACCGCAAGTGATAAAAAGTGCAATGGAATGAAATGATGGTAATAATGGTATGGCATGCTATATTCAAAGTTTGACGAGAATTTAATAAAGGTAAATGTTAGAAAATTATTAAAATTTATTATTCTTTTATTAATAAATTATTGATATTTAAAGTGTGAGTTAAAATATATTATTGAATTATTAAATTAAAAGAATTAAATTAATAATTAAAAATAATAATAAAAATAATAAATTTTAATTAAGAAAAAGTTTTTGTTTGAATTTTTTATAGGAAGATTTTAGCGTGTTGAAGGAAAATTTTTTTCTGTGTTAAAATAAAATTGGTATAATATGTCAACATCATGAATATTAATGATATTAGTTTAATTTGCTTTTAATGATGATAATTTATTTGTTGGGCTTTATTAGTTTTGAAAAGCTTTGGTAGCTTTGGATTTTTTGTGAATATTATCTAACGGATAGGATTATAGGAATTGTTCCATAAAATAGTAAATTAAAACAACAATAATATCCTTTTAAATTAATAATAATAATAATTTAATTTTTATTTAAAACTTTATTATTATTATTATTATTATTATTATTATTATTATTATTATTATTATTATTATTATTATTATTATTATTATTATTATTATTATTATTATTATTATTATTATTATAGAAGGATAGATATTATTGTTGTTATTATTATTATTTTATGGACCAATTTCTACTTGTTAGATAATATTCACAAAAAATTTAAAGTTGAACGCTTTAAAAAACCAATAAAGCCCAACAAATAAATTATTATTGTTAAAAGCAAATTAATCTAATGTAATTAACATTCATGATGTTGACATATTATAGTAATTATACTCAATTACTCACTTTATTTTTTGACACAGAAATTGTCCATCAATGTAGAAGCAATGCTAACACTCGTCACCTTTGTTCTAGTGCCACACCTCTTCAGCACATGAGAAATTTTTTTTCTTTCAGCATATTACCCTTTTTCATAATATATTAATTTGATAAATTAAAAACTAATCATCTACAAATAAAAAAAATCAATTACTAATCAATACATTGTTATATACGTACAGTATACACCATGCCCCCAATTAAATGAATGAATGAATTGACGATTCTATTAATGCAAGCTGGTTGACGAAAGATGTTTATATATATATGACCCTTTTTTAGATCAGAATGCTTTGGGACAAAAGGTAAAAATAAATGGAAGTGAAAGCTACACAGAATCTGGATGAAAGATTCTAGTTCTAGATGTTTGCTCCATCCTCACGTGACGATAATGCTTTTTTTCAACAAGGACAGGTATGCTTATATGCAAATTATTGCAACATGCCTCTTTTAAAAACAAAAAAAAAATCCAATTGCCTCCTTTCGGTCAATAAACGCAATTGCGTGCCACCGATTTCCCATATATGAGCGAAGGCAAAATTTATGAGGGATTTGTTTATTATTCAAAACTGGTTGTCTTTTAAGTCAAAAAAAAAACTAGCTGTCTTTTGAAATAATTTACTCCGGACAGGTTTTTAGCGGAGTGAGAATTTTGGACGGAATGAGACAGATCGAATTTAGATAATATCTATATATATTCGGGATTAAGTTGAATGATTGTGATATTATAGGATCAATAGAAAGGAGAAAAAGAAACTCAAAAATTAGTGTTCACTAGTGTATGTTTTTAATTTGTGCACTGTGCATTGGTTAATATATAAAAATATATGAAGTTTTTTCTTTTAATTTTATAATAATTATTATAAATATTTTATAGAGTTATAATTAAAATCAAAGTCTAAGAATTTTTAATATTAACAATAATTAGTATTTGTCTTAACCAATTTGAGTTTATTGAGTGATCATCTCACTCTTTCGCTTAAGCAAGTATTAGGAGTTCGAATCTCGTCTTGCATGCGTAGTAATTAAGTGGCTAGCGGTTAATCATTAAAAAATGGAGTATCAATATATGATTAGACTTTATAGGAGTACCGAAATTCACGAGTACTTGATCCATCCCTGCCTGATCAGGATGGGCAATAACCCGACCCGAGGTAGGGGTGGGTTTCGTTCGAGGCGAGTATTCAAGCGAGGCATGACATGGTCGGGTTTAGGGTGTACCCGCCCTTGGGTATATACATAAAAATACTTTTAGAGATTAGGATTTGTCTCACATCACATATTCAGTGATTCACAGTCTTAGTCCATTCTCTATACCCATGCCAGAGAGATCCAGTCATCTTCTTCCAAAGTCTTCTTCTTCTCGGCTTCTCTGTAGAAAGTCTCACAGCCTTGTTGTCGTCACGGCTCCTATCGTCTCGCCACTGAACCCATCGTCGTTGTTATTGAGCCCGTCATTGTCTACCTTCACAGCTCTCGTCGTCGTCACTGTTGAGCCCGTCGCTACTTTCTTGTTGAGCCCCTTTTCTCTAGGTAAATTTCTTACACCCGTCGTCGCCTTCCTCCTATTGAGCCCCTCTTTTTTAGGTAAATTCCTCTCCATCTCTCCCTCTTTCTCCTTCCCTCCTTCCCTCCCCCCTTCCCCTTCTCCTTCTCTCCCCATCACATTATGAGTCTGTTAAGTTCTTTTATTCTTCTTTCATAGACTCATCACTTGATCGTTGCTACAATTTTATGTGAGCTTATCATCAGAGCTCCTTTTCCCTAAGCACGTCGCTATCTTCCTCTTTTATCTCTCTGTCTGCAGATAAGTTTCTCTCTCTCTCTCTCTCTCTCTCTCTCTCTCTCTCTCTCTCTCTCTCTCTC
>NC_029794.2:7056872-7074985 GCF_000816755.2 Arachis ipaensis | reverse complement strand
ACTCAAAGGGATCTAACTGGGCAGAGTTGCTAAGTGGAGACGTCCACTGGCAAGTGGTATCTAACTGATATGGGTTCGTCCATATGGTACCCTGTTTCTCACTGAATGCACATACTGTAGCAATTATAAGATTTTGATTTTAGCCTAACTGACACGGGTAAACTCGTGTGACTTTGGTATCTGACTGACATGGAGACACCCATGTGATACCCGTGTTGACTAATTCAGTAGAGAAATTATATTCAGAATTCATTCCGGGTAACGTCGGGCTGCGGATAGACAACCGACACATGAACTCATAATCTGCGGTAGGAACAGGCATGCATTATCTTGTTTGCTCATGTGAAATTCTTGTGATTGTTTACTGTAATTTTGCAACTGTCTATGACTAATTTTGGTTACCTGTTGTACGTTTATATTCTGTTGTTTCTATGTGGCGAGTTTCAATTTAACGAAAACTTAGAGACAAAAACTCTAAGACCCCCTTTTCACCTTGCTGGGAACCTTAGGTTCTCACTCTTCTTTTCTTTCTTTTTCCCTCCCCAAATGGGATCGACAGTGATATTCCTTAAGATTTTGCTTGTCTTGAGCTATGAGGACCCCTTGCGGGGCGAATTCTTCATGTGGAGCACACCTAAGACCCACATCTACGTTTCACGCGACTGTAATTTTCGATTTACATAGTCCGCACTTTTGATCCCAACATGACATATGAGTTTATCTTATCCGAGCTATATTACACTAAGGCCAGTTCCCTTCTCACATTTTAAATTCCGAGTCTAGAGCTAATTAGGTTTTTAAGCCAAACCAAGCAATAGATAACCCTGATTAACTCCTTTCGTTCTTCCCTTTCTCAGCAATACAACCAACCTTAGTTCCACCTCTCCATCAATGCATTGCTACCGTGTTGAAGAGAGGAGAAGACACAAAGCCTTTATAGCTTTAATTTCTCTTTTTTACAAAATACACATCAAATAGAGAAAAATGTGAAAGGGCCAGTGACAGGAGAAGGCGAAAGAGCAGGGAGGAAGAGGACTTAGTGAAGTTGTGAATTTGTGTGTAATTTTGTTGGTGAAGTTGTGAATTTGTATTGCGATTTTGTTTATATACGTGCAGGGGGTCTAATATACATTTCACTAATTTCTGTCCATATTATATACTAATATTTTTTATGATTGATTCTAAGATTATTTTATATAAAAATAAATGTTTCATGAATGATTTTTCATTGAAGGGTGCATCTTCTTATTACATAAATTTCATTTTGCATTTTTCATTTTAAATCGTTATCGACTTTGAGTTCTAATTACTGATATCGGCATGTTGTAATAGTTTATATATGTTGATTGAGAATTAGGACTTTTGTGATTTTGCTTAATTTATATATGTGCAATGGGTCTAATTGCCGATGTTGCAATAGTTTGCTCAATTTTTTCAATAGGTGCTTTATATATGGTTTGCTTAGTTTTTTCAATATTTTTAATATAGCTGCTTTAAGATTATTTCATGGCTAGTAATGTTAGAGAAGACACACAAAGTAACAGTGCTGCTCTTAATGCTATTGTGATTGAAATTTAGAGTAATGCTAATCCACTTCATATTAAATTTGTAGTGATCATACATTAGTTTTTTTTTTTAGTTTTATATTATTTGACATTATATGAATTTTATATTTATATTTTAATTTATGTATGAATTTTATTTTTTTTATCTTAATTTATGTATGAATATGTAAATTTTAAAGTGTTATTTAATTGTTATAGGACAGATAGGGTGGAGAGGGTATCCGCAGGAGAGGATTAGGGTACAACATTCTATGCATTCTATTATCCACAAGCATCGGTGGAGTGGGTAGTTGAGAAGTTTAAGGACGGCAGGACACGGTTATGTAGCGCAAAAATTCACCCCACTGCCAACCCTATACATGGTGGATTAGTTTTTGACCTGTTCAGTTAGGAAATACCGTAAAAAAAAATAATAGTTATCTTTAAAGTAGAATAATTTCTCATTGATAGCAATATTTAATTATGGAGATTCATTTTTGTTGAAATTTACATGCGAGAATTTTATTTGTTAGTATTATATTCATTATTGAATTCAAAACAATATGATCAATATTGTTACCTGTTAAAATTTCACATTTTATGACATGATTTTCAAGTTTACAAACTTATAAACTTATGTCAATACAAAAGCTATTAAGTTGGTTAATATTCCTTGATAACATTACTGAAACATCATCGTTGAGTATTAGTTTGTGGGAAAAGAAACCAATAACAAATTTGTTATTTAATATATAATTTATTTTATTGTAAAATAAATTAAGGTAAAGTATACTTTTTGTCCGTGAAGTTTGACAAAAATTTTAAAAATACCTCTAAATTTTATTTTGTTTCAATTTTGTCCTAAAAATTTTCGATTTGCATCAAATATACCCTTGATGGCTAATTTTTCAAACAATTTGAGACCGATTCAACAATAATTTCATAAGAACAACCCCTCAACACAAGCAAATTAAGCATAATTTTTATGCATTATTGTTAGATTGATCTTAAATTTTTTGAAAATTTAGCCGTCGAGGATATATTTGATGCAAATCGAAAATTTTTGGGACAAAATTGAAACAAAATAAAACTTAGGGATATTTTTAAAACTTTTGTCAAACTTTAGGGATAAAAAATATACTTTACCCAATAAATTATTATTTGTTGAATTAGTAAATACATTTTCTCTAATTTCTTACACCATTTTATTTGGTAATGTTCTCGTGCAGTACACAGGATAATTAATAAAATTATATGAAATTTTTATTAAAAAATTAAATAAAAAATATATAATAATTATTATAAATAATTTGTAAAGTTATAATTAAAATCAAAGGTTAACAGTTTTTAATGTTAAAAATATTAAAAATAATTAGTATTTATTTTAACTAATTCGAGTTGGTTGAGTGGTTATGTCACTCGTCCACTTAAGGAAGTACTAGGATTTCGAATCTCGCTTTCTGTATGTAATAACTCATTGGCTAGCGACAGATCCTTAATAAATGGAACTTCAATCCGTGGTGAATTAGTTCTCGGCTTGCCGAGTTGGAAAATACAGTGAAAAAATAGTATTTGTCTTGAAAGTAGAACAATTCTCATTGATAACAATACTTGTGGAGATTTGTCTTTATTGAAATTTAAATATGACAACTTTATTTGTTGGTATCATATTCACTCATGAAGTCAAAACAATATAATCAACGTTGTTACCTGTTAATATTTCACATTTTATGACATGATTTTCAAGTTTCCAAACTTATATGCTTATGTCACTACAAAAGCTATTAGATTGATTAATATTCCTTAAGAATATTACCAAAACACTATCGATGAGTATTAGTTTATGCGAAAAGAAACCTTAATAATTTTTGTTGTTCAATATATAATTTATTCTATTGAAAAACAAATTATTATCCCTAAATTGATAAATGCATTTTCTCCTATTTTTACACCAATTTATTTGACAATAATTACCACTAAAAAAATGAATGACTACACACTACAAGAAAAACACCCATTCAGGTACACTTGAAAAGTGTAGCCGAAAATGAAAAAAAAAATGATGCCTTAGGAAAAGGCTACACTTTTTAGGCTTCGGAGACGCTTTTGTAGGCGATGCCTATACTAGTGTTGCCTATTCTCAAAAGCTACACTTTTCTATATCAAAGGCTACGCTTCTGGCCTTTGAGAATAGGGCGCGCTTTTTAAGTGATACTGTTCAGGACCAAAGGCTACGCTTTTCAGCACTAATAGTTACGATCATTCTATAGAATAGGCTACACTTTTCAAAGCTACTGCATCACTTTATAAATGTAACAAATAGTATACCTATAGCTACTCACTACAAGGTAGCCGAAAATTGGCGGCGATTTTAAATCGCCGCAAAATCAAATGCCGGCAGTTTATAGAAACGCCATGGATATGGGCGCCGGGATTGGGTTTGGCGGCGATTTTCATAAACCGCTGGTATAGCTTAACTATTTTTTATTTTTCATTATTATAAGAGTGAAAATTTTCAACAAAAATAGAATATAAACTTGAAGCAAAAACAAAATTGAAATATAAGCAAAACAAATTAATATATCCATCAAAATACGAAGTAAATAAATCTCTTTCGTAGAGTTGCTCAGTCTAATTCAATAAAATGTTTACTTCAATGCAAAATAACTCCAATCCTAATATTCTATTTTCGCTCTATCATTCCATGAAACTCATCCCTGCAGCGATGTCTGGTGGTAGCTCCACACCCTGCCTTTGAAACAGATAAATCAGAGCACTCTCCATTGCCTTCATCTTTTTCTTCTCTGCTACTGCCTCGTCCTCCATTACTTTCATCTTTTTCTTCTCTGCTGCTGCCTCGTCCTCCATCGCCTTCCTCTTCAACTTCTCGCCTTCCAGCTCTACCTGCAGTTCAAGCAGCCTCCTCTGGGTCTCCTCTAGTTGGACTCCGTTGCCAGGCGCATGTGAATTCGGATCGAAGAGTTGACTAGAAGTCGGTCCAAAACCCACACCACGTACTCTACCCGATTTTTCTTTTTCGAAAACCTGAGCAATGGAGTCATTTTGAGACAACATTCTGGCAGACTCATCCTGTTGCTCAATTTCCTCAATTCTTTCCTACATGCACAAATTAGTAATCTCCTTAATTAACTGTATCACTTACATCACGATAAAAAACACACAAATATAGCAGCATAAAAAGTTAATATTACACATAAACTCTATATACGAAATGCATGGTACAGCATTTTTTAAGCTTGGAGCATGCAATATCATAGTAACATGGAAAGATATGCACTATCAACCAAAACCACAAAAAAAAATAGGGGTAATTCTCCTAAATTGACTTGTGTTAACCTTTATCAATTAACAAGTACTACTTACACCAATTGCTCTTGCTTCATCATTCATATATGAGCCATCCTTCTTTTTGTGCACCTTGATCCATAACTCTCCTCTACCGACTATCCTTCCTTGTTCTTTCGACTGTAACAACAAAGTTTTTTCATTAAAATTTTCCACAAAATCACTGAAAATTTAGTCACAGAGATACTAGCATAACTAAATAAAACAAGTATATTACCTCCTCTTCCATCCGCAGTGCGAAGCTTTTCGAACCGCCAGTGTGGGTATATTGTTGTTTTGATCGATTCTCCGTGTTTTTTCTGCACTTCTCCTATTGGTCCATCAGAGACAAAGGGCGATTAGAATCTAATAGAAAAGGACTCAATGCAGCATAATTGGTATTCTTGTGTAACAACGATACAGTATATTACCTTCGTCTCAGGTTCGGCGCGATAGTCAAGGAACCATCTCCAATGCTCTCGATCAATTCCCGGCAATCGATTCTCAAGATTTTGATCAGTAGTGAATGTTGGCTCATAAAAACGGTCATACAACCTCAGCCTTGTTTCCTTCTAAGCCTTCCCCATACTTTTCAAAATATTTTTCTTAATAGTTCCTTCGCTGTCTTCATCAAAGTGGAAAATTTGCTACTCAGATAATACAAGTTGTCAATAATTGTAAAAATAAGCAAATTTAATTTACCCGGGATATAAACTTTTACCTTGACACATTCGTTATAAACCTTGTCTTTAGTGGTAATCTGATGCAACTTTTCCTACAGATGGAAAATTTTCCATAATCAGATCCCAGCAGACCAAGCACGCCACTCAACAGTCCAGCTTCGTCTCCAATTGCTTGCTTTGCATTGTTGAACCTGAGCACGATCTTCCTACCATTAGGCCGTGCCATAGCATCCCTCACGCTTAGTTTTGCCGGCTTGATTGTGCCGTCAGAATCTATAAGCCAAATATAACATTTGTGTTGTGGACAGCATGCGAGAAAATTTATATATAACATAATAATATTAAAATATTACCTTAGTATAAACCTAACACAAGAATTACGATGGATCAATTCAACATATAACATGCATAAATTGGTGTAGATTTGCAACACTTGAAAACAAATTTAAAAAAAAAATTACCGACTTTTTATTTAAAAAACTAATAATAAGAACAAATTTACCGCTTTATTTGAAATGTAGGCAAAAATAAAATTAATATAATAAATCAGAATCTTTTATAATTATTTTGACAGGCCACAGAATATATTTTATCCAATTAAAGATTATGATACAAGAAATTAAAAAACCACTTTGCAAACAAATGGAGAAGATCAAATGTCATTGACCTATTTTGCAACTGAAAGCATTTGGGATGAACGAATTTCAATATTGTGTAAATTAATAATGGGTGGAGCTTAAATGATGTTGATGGAAGAAAAATAATTTGGAAAGATACCTATGATCTTAACAGTCCAAAACTATGTAGTCTTACATCCTCTGCGACTCTGAACCACAGGAGCATCATGGAGCTCGTCAACTTCTTCTTCAACAAGAGGTTCCTCATTAGCATTAGCGTCCAAGTTGAGATGGCCTGTCAGCGAGTTTTGGGTACTATTTGTGCTCGTCTGTGGAGCAGGCCTTGGTTCACTTCGCGGGGGACGGAAAGGGCGTGAAGTAGCGGGGACACTATCACCATTAGCGGGGACACTTTCGCCATTAGTCGGAAGAATTTGAGAGCCATCATGGTGGGAGTCCAAAGTCGCATTCGCTCCCGTTTGAGGTTGGTGAGATCCTGGTCCCAATTTTGATTTTTTCATGAATCGACCTTTCCGAGCCATCGTAAACTCCTGACGCCAACAAGCACCCAAAAAATAATAAATATAGTCATGGTCCATAACACATGAATTAGTTAACAAGATAACTAAGTGGGCTTGGAAGAATGCCCTTCGTAAACACACATTCAAATAATCCTCACAAACAGGCTCCTATAATCAAATTACATACTAATTGAATAGTAACCTTCAAGGTAAGCCTCATAAGGTGTTAGTTAATCATAATAATCAGGTGGAACACTTGGTTCATGACAGTAATAAACAAAGTGAAGATGACAACTGAAGCTCGATTAACCATCATAATCAGGAAATTCAGTCATTTATACCACGCAAGTCTCAAATCTCAAAGTGAAATCGATTCAATAATGAAGCAAAGTGATCAGATAATGTTTTGTTTCAGTAGTGCACCAAATAAAAGTTATATGTTTATTCTGATCAAGTATTCAAGCTTTTCTTGCACAATGTTGTGTATATGGATTATGGTCCCAGCCAACAAGATATATACTCACATTAATAATTGAGGAATTAATGCTGTTGAACTAATTTTGATTAGTGTCCAATCTTAAGAGACAACATAAAAACTAATACAATAACTTATAAAGAGTGAGCTGGATATACATCTATGTTTAAGGTCCTTATATACTACAAGTAGTAGTGATTTGGATTAAAAATTGGATATTCAAATTAGAGGTAATGACCAAATCAGTACCAGAAAGATTAAAACGCTGACATTGCGGTACCTGACTATTGTAATCGACAAAATGGTACCTGGTTAATTTTAAAAACTGACAAGCGTGTCCATAAGCTTGCCGGACCAAAGCTCCGGTGAGGACAATGCTTACTTGGACACCGGATTATGCTGACAAATCATGTTTTAATTGAGTTGTAATTTCTAATTAATTAATTTGTTAGCCTAGGTAGAAATTAGATCAATTGGATTTCATTTTGCCCCCAAATCAGAACTCTTTGCCCTAATCCCAAATTAACAAGTGTTGTTACTGCTGGGTGACTTACTGTGACTTAGTGTTTCACTAAGAGTAAAACTAAAAGGTCACGTAAAGAGGGAGAGATGTTGCTCTGGTTACTTGGCGCGAAGAAGAACGAAGAGGAGTTGAGAGACATTGTCGAAGTCGTAGCGTCAACAGCGAGGGTTTGCTAGTGGCATCATCGCGACCCCAGTCTTTGCTAGGAAGAAACCTACGAAGAGGTAAGTTCGCCTTCACTCCATCCTCTCATTTACGTGGCTTTTATCGACAGCATTATGATCATTTTGATTGTTTTATTCATTGTATCTTCCCTCTACGATTTTTTAGATGGATCGTCTAGTTACCTTTGTTTATCATCACATGGGTGCCTTGAAAAGGGGTGTTGACGGTAATGTGATATACGACGGGGGTTTAGTAACTGAGATACACAGGGTGAATGTGGAGACATGTAATTTATTCTTTGTTGAGGGTTTATTTCTAGACTTGGGTTACCCTGGATACAATGAGGTGTACTGGCTAGAACCTGGTTTAGACTTAGGTAAGGATCTTAGAGTGCTTAGGATAGATGCTGAAGTCATGAGAATGTGTGAGAGTGCGATGAAGAATGACAACACTGTCCACCTATATTTTGATCACCCCATTGATGCAAACCCTGAAATCATTGATGAAGAAATCGTGTCTGATGGTAGCAATGATAGTGTGGTTGAAGTCAATCCAGGTGGTGATAATGTCAACGAGGTTGAAGTTACTAATAAGGTTGACGGTCAGGCTAATGAGAAGGAGAATGAAGGTGTGAATGAGACCAGTGGTGAGGTTAATGAATTGGATATGGTGTTGAGTGTGGTTATGAAGGAGAATGTTAATGAGGTTGTAAATGAGGCCACTGTTGATGTTAACGAGTCGAACAAAGGTGAGAGTGATGCAGGGGAAGAAGCTGCGAATGACGGGAATGAGGAGAAAGACACTGAAGGAGCATCAGCTCTGGAGAAACCTGCTAAGAAGGTTAGAAAGAGACATCCAAGACCACCACCTAGTGGTTTACGCCGAGAAAGAAGAGCTGCCGAGAATGAGGTTCATGAGAGTAATCCTCGAGAAGCTGAAGCTGTGAATGAACCCACAGAGGAGACCAATGCTGATGATGTTGCTGATCTGAATGAAGGTTCTGATTTTGGAGAACCTTTTGTGGATGAGCAAAGGGCAGAGGAACCTGTTACAGAAAATCCAACAGGTAAATTAGATTTTCTTTTTTAGTTAGAGGATATGTGAATAAAAATTGCATCAATTCTCATGTATCTCAAATGACTCTGCAACAGATAATGTAACACAAACAAGTGAGAGAAACAATGCAAGGAGAAATCATCCAAGACCTCAACCGTCTGGGCAAAGAATTGTACTTGGAAAGGAGGATGAAGCACCAAGGGTAGAGGTGCCTAACCCGAATAGAGAAGATGGCGATAGTGAACCTGAGATGTACCAATATGAATCTGAAGAACTCTGTAGCCCTCCTGCATCTGATGATGAAGAGGAACCTATATTTCCTCAACATAATCCCAACACGCCATATAGAAAAATAACTCTGGAGTTGAATATGGAGTTCGAGACCATGGACCAGTTCAAAGCAGTAGTGCAGAAGTACAACATACAAATTGGGAGACAGGTATTCTACCTTAGGAATGAGAAGAAGAGGTGTAGGGTGATCTGCTATGATCCAGCTGCCCTTGGTTGTGCTATTGTGCCAGGACCAACTATCCAGCATCATTTCAGATAAAGACATTTGTGGACGAGCATACGTGCCCCAGGAGCAACAAGAGTAAATCAGTTTCATGTGCTTGGGTTGCTGAGGAACTGGTCCCAAGCTCAGGATCCATCCCAACATACTGCAGAGGGAGGCACAGTAGTGGTTTAAAGTGGAGTATGACATTTCAGTCAACGAGAGGATGATGTATAGGGCTATGGACAAAGCCAAAGAAGTTATTGAGGGAACAGAGAAAGATCAATATGTAAGGCTCAGAGACTACCTTAACGAAATCATGAAGGCTAATCCTGGTTCAAGAGCCAACATGGGGACTACTCTACAGCCAGAGGGGTTGCCTAGGTTTAGGAACTTGTACATCTGTTTGGCTGCTTGCAAAAATGGCTTTAAAGCAGGGTGTAGACCATTTATAGTTTTGGATGGGACGTTTTTGAAAGGGTACTTTGGAGGGCAATTACTAACAGCCGTTGGTCAGGACGCGAACAATCAGCTGTTTCCAATAGCGTATGGGGTTGTTGATGCAGAAACAAGGGACAATTGGAGATTCTTTCTGGAGGAGTTGCACACTGACATTGGGGACTACAATGAGAATGGCTGAGTTTTTATGTCAGACCAGCAAAAGGTGATGTGCATTATGTTCATGTTTTTTGAGTTCTTGTATGTTTCTATAAATTACTTTTCAAATGTCTCCTAATTATTTGTGGTTACCATTCAATGCAGGGACTAATACTAGCATTACAGGACGTGATGCCAAGGGTGAAGCACAGATTCTGTTGTATGCATATGTAGAGAAATCTAAACAAGAGATGGAAGGATAAGGAACTTAAGGCAACATTTTGGCAATGTGCAAAAGCAACTACTGATCAAGAATTTAATGATGCAATGGGAGCTGTGAAACGGATCAACAAACAGACCTGGGAGTATTTGTCAAAATTTGAATAAGAACAGTGGTCGAGATCAAGGTTTTCAGACTGGCCAAAGGTAGACAGTTTGACAAACAACAACTGTGAGTCATTTAACTCAACAATTGTGGGTCTTCGAGGGAAGAGCATCTTGACAATGCTTGAAGAGCTTAGGTTCTACATCATGAAGACAATGGCAACTCATAAAGACTCACTGATAGCTTATACTGGACAGATAGCCCCTGTACAAATTAGTAGGTTAGAGAAAGAAAAAAGACAAGCCAATTACTGGGAAGCACAATGGTGTGGTAATGATGAGAACAACCAGTTTGAAGTAACAAAGTGGCAACATAGAGTGAGAGTCAATACATGAGAGAGGACATGCTCATGCAGAATATGGCAGCTCACTGGACTACCATGCTGTCATGGGATTGCAGCAATCCAAAGAAAGAATGAGAAGCCTGAAGACTATGTCCATCACAAGCTCACCATTGAGGCTTATAATAGGACTTACATGTTTCACATTAGCATCATACCGAGTCAGGAGTACTGGGAGCATCACGAAGGGATGCCATGTCTGCCCCCTCCATACAAGAGGCCTATTGGCAGACCTACAAAGAAGAGGAGAAAGGATAGCACTGAGCAAAGTGATGGCAGCCAATACAAGGCCAAGAGAAGATACGGACAGATAACATGCCAAACCTGCAAAAGGGTAAGCAAAACAAAAACCATTAGTAATATGTATTTACTTTACCTTTTATTTCCTATCTGTAATTTTATTAGTGCTGATTTTCCTTACTCATGTGCTTTTTGTAACGCTGGACATAATAGCAGAACTTGTCCTGACAAAAGAACTGGAACAGCAGCTGAAGAACCAGATCTTGATGAGGAAGAAGCTAGGGAGCAAGAAGCTAACTTGGAGGAGACCATGGAGGCTGCACACGCTGCACATGTTGCAGATGAGGAAGACCTCACTCAAAACCATCCACAAAGTCAGTCTGATCAGGTGAAGAATGTGATTTATTTTACCTTCTTGTTTTAAACTGTTGGATCTGTTTCTAGAGAAGATGTGTTCTCATGAATGGACAAAATGATGCAGAATAATATCAATGATAGCAACACTACAACAAATGCTTCACCCCCTAATGTAGACACCATACCAGCAGCAACCAACTTCGTTGGTCCAACAGCTAGTTCAGAACCAGCACCAGCACCAAAGAGGAGAGGCAGACCATCTTTTGTAAGGGGCAACCCAGTTCAACCAAGAGGAAGAGGCAGCACCACTAGAAGAGGACTGTCAGCCACTACAACACCTCCAACTCCAGCACACAATGCAGCAGATGCACCACCACCCCCTGCTCAACCTAGGGTTGTCAGGCCTGATATTGGGTCTAGATCCCAAATTCCTGCATCTCCATCCAATGTTGGGTCATTCCCTCAAGGTCCATTACTTAGGCCCACTCTTCAGGCCCAACCTACAGCACCATTTAGGCTACCAACTGTGACTAGGGAGACCATGGCAGCAGCAAGCCCAGCCACACAGAGCAGGTTCACAGGCTTCATGCCCACCCCATCCTTGAAGAAGAAAAAGCCATCCGGACCACCAGCATCAAAGCCATCAACAAAAAACAAGAAATGAGCTTAGATTCTTGAGTTTTTTAGTCTGTTGTTATTTGCATTTTGGACAGGATATACTTAAAATGCACCCAACTGCCATTATGGCATGTAAGTGCTAACCTAGTGTTTCTGTGTTTTGTTACTTTCATTTTGGGTCTGTAGCAGTTACTATGAACATGTGTCATTTTGGTAGCCTTATTTGGGGCCTGAACTTTCTTACTCTAAATAGTTAATGGTTATAACTTGATGTTATTTTGGTGTTTTATTCAGATTCTGTTCACAAAACTATTTTACATGGCTTATATATATTCCATATATCTTGATCAAATCATAACAACAATAACTCAATCAAAGCACAAGAAGAACACAGCATACATTAATTCATCTCAATTACATTGTGGACAAAATTACAAAATTTCAATTTCTCACTGTTATACTATTATACTGTGCAATGTCTACCTACTTAGCCAAACTAAACATAATCAAAGCCACATTTAACCCAATCAAAATACACATAAAAATTAGGTACAACTCAACCCTCTTCAGATTCTCCTTCATGTCATTCACCACAGATAGTACCATCATCATCCTTTGAATTTTCTGGCCATCCCCACAGTCGACATTGATTCTACCTTTCTTTTTGGGTTCTGATTTGCCCAACATATTACTGTTCTCTGAAGAAACTTCTCCTTCCACACATTTTCCTTGTATTTCATCCAACCATTGGAAATACCCGCAACGCATTTGTGTGTTCTAGCACAACACGAAGAGTTCAAAGATCAGAGAACAATCGAATACTAAAACTGAATAAGAACAGACGACAAACCAAGAAGGGATATTATTCTACATCCTCACATATTCATCAGAATTCCAACCTTACCTTCCACATAGGGCAGCGTAGAAACCATCTATCAGGGTTGCTACTTGTCTTCGATTTCAACAGAACCACTGGAAGGGGACAAAAGCAACAGCCATCGTAAGTTTTGTTCACAATGCCCAAAGCACCATCCACGTCGAAGGCTTGCATCGAGGACTGCCTTCTCAGCGTTGCAGCTTTTCCACGAGCCCTTGCAGTATGCATCGTCCAATCTTGGATCCTTCCTGCAAATGAACGAATAGAGAGCTTGTTAATTTGGGATTAGGGCAAAGAGTTCTGATTTGGGGGCAAAATGAAATCCAATTGATCTAATTTCCACCTAGGCTAACAAATTAATTAATTAGAAATTACAACTCAATTAAAACATTATTTGTCAGCATAATCCGGTGTCCAGGTAAGCATTGTCCTCACCGGAGCTTTGGTCTGGCAAGCTTATGGACACGCTTGTCAGTTTTTAAAATTAACCAGGTACCATTTTGTCGATTACAATAGTCAGGTACCGCAATGTCAGCGTTTTAATTTTTTGGATACTGATTTGGTCATTACCTCTTCAAATTATACATAACATTCATTCACAGCAGTCCAATTACTACCTAAATCCTGGACTTTACCACAGTCCTAGGAGCTGCACAGTAAAAAAAATTAATTAGCCCAATTTTATACCACACTAATTAGTGTACTAACCATATTTCCTGGTTTCTATTGAGTAGTGTGATGATTACTGATTGATTCTCAGAGAACCAAACCACAACACGAACGTATAGTTCCGCACTTCATTGATCATAGAAGAACTTTCTTTTCAAATCTAAACTAGCAATACACTCAAATCTCTAACCATCTAAGTAAATACCACCTATTGGGCTATAATCACTGACCTAGATTCAAATAATGAAGTGGGATTTCATCAAAAGATGAGACATGAGTAATTAGGAAAATCAGAATCGTACCATTATCGAAACATGCACAACCTTCATATGCAGTAAGAACGTCCAATCAAAGAAACATTATACCATCATAAATTGATAGAGAACTGGTGATTACCGCAGTAGTGAGAGGACGATGTAACAGCTGGCCCGAACGGATGAGCTAACAGCAGAGAGGACGACCTAACTACGCAGTCAAAGACAATGAGGTGTCCGAGCGCAAGGGTTGAGAGCTCCTCTTTGGGGGTGGGGCTTCGTTCACTGTATTCAGGGCTAAGTACTGTGAGGTAGGGCTGGGTGTATTAGAATTGAGAAGAGGTTTCCCATTCTTCTTGACAACGGCGTTGATTCTGACTAAAGAATTCTTCCTGGTCTTCTGCTTCCACCTGGATGCCCCACACCGTTTGCATCTAGACAAGTCTTGGTCTGTACCCTGGTATAGCATGCAGTCATTTGGACATGCATCTATCTTCTTGTACCCAATACCGAGCTTCCTTATGATCCTCTTGGCATCGTGCAAGGTCTTCAGAATCCTTGCATGCTCAAAGGCATCCCCCAGTAGCTCTAGAATCAATCCGAAAGCCTTGTCGCTCACTCCGCACATGCACTTTATATGGTACAGCCTAACCAAGAAAGACAGCTTCGAGAATCTTGGGCATCTCGGATATAATCCCTGCTCGCCGTCCTCAAGCAAGTCGTGAAAGGCACGAGCCTCGCAGCTAGGTTCATCAGATAAGTACGGCAACCCCTCCGCAATGTCTCCGACATGCCCATTCATCGAGTCTTCATCGTCACTCTGCAGTCTCAGGAAGTTGAATGCGTCGTGGACCATGTCCCGCATTTGATCTCCTAAATTTAAATTAGGTTCTAGTTCTTCCCTAGTGCTGGATCTCTCGTCTACGATCCTCTCACCGTGATGTAACCAAAAGGTATAGTTAGGGGGAAAGGGTTTCATCAGAAGGTGATCGTATGCGTCCTCTCTAGTTTGGTAACATCGGAACCCACACAAAGGGCATGGACAATGTATCATCCCATCGGATGATGCATTGGCAAATGCGAAGTCAAGGAATCTATTCAGACCATCCCTATATTCTGCACTCCCTCTAGGCTTTGTAATCCAACTCTTATCAATGTTTAAATGAATGAAATAGCAGAAACAAATAAAAAAATAGTAAAAAAATACATAGAACTTGTAATAAAATAAAGAAAAAAATGGGGAGTGTGTCAAGAGAACCAATAACAGTTTATCACAATTATGAGATGGGAGAGTGCCATACGTAATAAACTTGACAATATATTACAACCAAAACCATGTAGAGAGCGACAGAATAACTCAAAACGAAAACAGAAATAAAAGTTACTTGCATCCCAAGTAACATGTAGCACACGGAAGGTATTGGGGAGGAGGCTTACTCATTGCAAAATTCTGTGCTTTCTAAATAATTACTGGGTGAAAGAATTGCTGGTTCCAAGTCCAAAAAGTGAAAAGAAAATAAAAGCTTTCTTAAAAAAAGAAAAAGAAAATAGGATTGAAAGTTAGATTTAAAAAATAATGAAAAAAAATATAACTAAACAGTCATAATGGATAGAGAATAGAATCTTGAAATTGTAGACATAAATTTCGTAGGTATGATTATGCAAAATAATTGATTATAGTTTCTCTATCTTGTCATCTACCATAGAGGTACAAATAATTGGTTCAATGAAAAATAACATAAAAAATAATAACAACACGAGCAACTCAGGAAGAGTGACACATAAGAAAAGGGTTTGAAAAAATCAAATAGCAATTCAGTACTAGAGTAGCATGAATGACATCAAGAGAATCATGACCAATTAGTCCAGTGTCACAGTAAGTATAGTATGAACAAAAAGTAGTGTCTTTTTCACATGCAATGCAATTTGGTTTATAAGAATTAAAGCCGATAGGGAGGCAATAGTAATCTGAGAAAGAAATAAAGCCAATAAGGATTTTGATTTATAAGAATGAAAAAGACGGATTTGTTTGCACTTTGCAGCAAATGAGAATGGTATTCAACAGAAAATAAAAAGGTGCATTCTATGGTGCCTATCTATATTTGCCTAACTTACTAAAAGAAGATAAAAATTAATATTTAAATTAAAAAATATATAAGTAAATAATTTTTTAATATTTAAAATTTACCATACAAGGTAAGTTCGGCAAATTCGGCACCAAAGTTATAGGCACCATAGAATTTGCCAAATAAAAAACCCAACAAACAAACAAACCTACATATAATCCCTTCAAAGAAACTCCATGTAAACTAACTCCACTACCACCAAACAAAATAGAAATAAATGGAACACACTAAACATAATAAAACCTTGCACCAACATAATAAGTAAACTATCATTAACGGAAAACTATCTTCCACCTTTTTTCAAAATTTTCTTTAATGACATTTCCTCCCTTTTACTCCATAGCACCAAGGAGCAATTGAGCCCTCCATGGACCATCAATAAACTACAATGACAGCTACATTAGCATCCCACTTAATGTAATCTTCTAAGCTCATGATGCGGTCAACGAAAGCATATTATAACTAGAAATGATTGGGTGTGCTATGCTGTACAGAATTGCTAACAACCATAATTCCAAACTTATTAATGTTCAGGATTAAAGTGTCCTCCTTTTATTTTATTATTTTATTTTATTTTTTCCCCTGAGAATAGTAGAACTTAAGTGAAGCTCAATGAAGTGGCAATGGTCCCTTTTAAGTTTTAGCCATTACTCTCTACACATGTGGAAAGTGAAAAACTAGCTCATTTGAAGAATAGGGGAAAGACACAAACTTTAAGTACCCCATGTCTGAATATGAAATTTAAAATCCCAGATCTACATGCAGTGTATCACCAAAACATCAAAAGAAAGCAAAGCATTTAAATAAAAAAAGTATGAAATTGAAAGAGGATACAATGTACAACCCAAGTGTTGTAAAACAAAGAAGTAAAAAATAGAATGAAAATAAAGACAAAGTTACTTTTTTTAAAACACTCAAATAGGCAGAAAAATGACATATTTGGGAGACGAGAATGGAAGAATCATAATGAAGATAAAGGAAACTAAGCCAAAATCAACAAGCCCAACTGTACAAACACACCAACAACCAACCTGACTCAGAATACTATTATAAACAATACACAAATGATAAATATCAAGCTTTTGTCGTAAAAATATGGGAAAATGATAACAGAGTTGAACCAATGGAAAGTGGCAAAGAACACACCACAGCTATGAAACAGCAGTTACCAATGTCCTGTACTTTACAGGATAAATTTATCAACAAACAAATTATTCAGATTAGTGCGTGCAAAGTTTCTCAATTTCTCCTGTGCAAGGGAGATGCAAACCAAAGAAACACATTCTTGGGTAATTAAAAAAATAGGAAGTAGATGCAAGAGAGATGCAAACCAAAGAAACTCAACCCTCTAACATTGATAACGATCCTTTGTTAAAGCTTTCTACTCTAACTATCACTTTTAATACAGAGCACCCATTAAATAAAAAAAGGGGTACCTTCGAATTCCAGTATATGAACAACGGCCATTAACCCCAGTTAAAGACAGATATAGATAAATATTTTTACAAAATTCTAACCAACAATGAAATCAATAAGAAAAGATCACAGTGTCAGGACTAACCAGTGCCAGGGGACTGGTCGCGAAGGTAGCTGCGCAACTCGACAGGGGAGAGTATGAGCTTCAGGAATTGTGGATGATAGGGGAAAGCTTGAAAAATTGGGGGTTTCTGCAAAATTGGGGTTCTCGATTAGGGTTCTCAATTAATGGTTGTAACATGAAAAGGGAGAATTGACAAGTCGAATCATGATAAAATCCTCACCTGGGTGGGTTCTTCCTTGATATTTCTTGGCTGTGCTCCCGCTCTTGGTTGGCGTGCTACCAAACTCAACTCGCGGGTTTCTGCAGAATTGGGGGGAAGTAATTTTGAGTTGTAAGATAAAAGTGGAATTGAAACACTGATTTGAAACTCACCTAGTGGCGTTTATTGAAGAAGTCGCCGGGTGGGGTGGTTTTGTTTGGCGCCTCTTCCCCCGCTTTGTTCGCACCAGGAAGATACTGTGAAACGAGGAAGCCTGAAGATATACTTCCTAATTTAGCAGCGGTGTTCACTCCCCAGCCGCTATCCAGGGGAGTTTTGTGGCTTTTACCTGAGCGCCACACATCTCTGCCAGGATCCTTCTTGATTAGCGGCGATTATGGTCACGGCCGCCAACCCCCTGCCGCTACTCTCCGCCTCTACGGTAGTGACTCTATATAAATGTAGCCTTTTGTCCCTCATTTTTTTAAA
>NC_029794.2:7049724-7056107 GCF_000816755.2 Arachis ipaensis | reverse complement strand
TTGTATTTTTAATTAAATTAGTTAATTATTATAAAATAAAAACAAATACATATATAATAATACCATACAATAATCTTTAAATAATAAAAGTTATACTGAAACAAAATATAATTATATAATGAACCAAAAATATTGAGATGATCATAATTTTGAATATTCATACATCTCAAACTAGAATAAACATACTCATATAATGCATTTAGAGTTTACTACTAATAAACTAGGAAAAACCAAAATATTATATCATATAAATGTAGCTTCTAATAAAAGACATCATCATCAACCATACATCTTTCAATTTCCATCTATGTCAATAAACCATCATGATAAACATTTCAATCTTCACTCACATCTTTAGAATTATCCTGCATAATTATATAGAAAAATAATTATAATTTAAAAACGTACAACAAGAAAAAAGTAATTAACATATTAATAACACATACAATATCAAAGTGGCATAAGATAATTCAAAGTACTCTTCTTTTTATATCACCAAAAACATAAAATAAGAAACAAAACAATACTATGCTTGAATAATAAAAAATTAAATAAACCAAAGTACTGTATACCCTTTTGCTTTAAAACAACAATCACATTCAAGGGGATACTATAAGTCACCATAAAGGACATAACTAAAAAACCGACTAACACAACTTCATACCAAATGGGAACTAAAATCAGAAACTCAAGTGCATTGTGCAAGTGACAAGCAATAACATTTTTCTTCTTTTTTGATTTTAATATTATAAGAAGCTCAAACTTTGCCCAGTATATGAGTAAGAAGGCACCAAAATAGAGTATCCAACAGTATATACAATAACACAACAATGACCTTGGAGCAACACAAAGGCACAAAAGAAGCCACAAATATTGGTCCACCCTGATAACAATAATAATAAAATTACATAATGAAAAAACAAAACCAAAAAAACCAAATCACAGCTTCCATATCTTTCAATTTCAGTTCAAATTAAAAAGATTTGGCATCCTTCTAAGTTCTAACAAATAAAAATTTTAAACTCAACAGCAGATATTCAGAATCCTAATTAAATATGGTATGACCAGAGCCACTTGTACTCTTCCGAAATTGATCGGCCCCATGCGATGTGGAAACTTTTGCTGTTCTTTATGTTTCTTGTTTTTTTTCACTTATTGACTATAATTGAATAAAAAGTTAGCACATAGAAAACAGAGAACAATATAATTAAATTTTGCTTCAGCAAACAAAATTACAGCAACCAGAATAGCAGTAGATATAATTCCACAAAATAGAATTACAGAAAATAAAATTGCACAAAACAGAACTACAGAAAATAGAATTGCAGCAACTTAAAATTACAGCAAACAAAGTAGCCAAAAATAGAATTGTAAAAACACAAATTTAGAAGTTTAGAATGGAACTGGCATCAATATATCCTAAAAAAATTCAATTCAGTTCAAGAACCTACATCAGAATGGATATGTGTTTGTACAGCATGAGAGGACAAATTCCCACATTATCAATTGAATTTTCATTATTTTTTTTATGTCTTAACAAACAGTAATATATTTGCAATTAAAGTACCAACTATTTTACCTGGATTGTAGGATGACTCCAATAATAGATCAATTTTATGAATTGACTTTTTGGAACCTGTGTCGGTCGATTTTTTACCATATCTTCGATGGTATCAAAGGGAAACTATTTGATGTACTTTGCTTCTTCCCGAAAATATTCTCAACATTTTGTAGCATCTCAAAAATTTCCGTTCCTTCTATAACAGGTGGAGGGGGTCTTAATTCATGCTTCCCATTAAAAGACCTTGTATTGGTTTTCCATGGATGATCTATGGGTAAAAAGATATGATGGTCCATATAAACTGTTTTCCGACTATGTTTTAGTTGTAGAGAAGATGTATTTTTGTTGCAACAAGGGCAAGCCAATTTTTCCTTGGTACTCCACCCAGACAACATAGCATACGCAGAAAAATCGTTGATTGTTCACAAAAGAGCTGCTCACATTTGAAAGGTCTCATTCTTTGATGCATCATAAGTTTCCACCCCTATTTCCCACAACAACTTCAAGTCTTCTATTAATGGTTTTAGATACACGTCAATATCTTTGCCAGGTGATTGTGGCCCAGGAATAAGCAAAGAAAGCATACAATATTCAGGTTTTATGCACATCCACGGAGGCAAGTTGTATACCATCAATATCACGGACCACGTGCTCCATAAAATATTCATGCTATAAAATGGGTTGAACCCATCACTTGACAAGCCTAGTCTAATATTGCGTGATTCTTTTGCAAAATCTTCATCCATTTCATCAAAGTTCTTCCATGCCAGGCTATCAGCAGGATGCTTTAACGTCCCATCTTTAACGCGCTCCTCATCATGCCACCTCAGACTAGCTGCTATTTTTTAGCACATAAATAATATCTGAAGTCTTGGAATTATAGGAAATTATCTCAGAGTCTTTGCAGGAATAGGATGACCTTTTTTGTGAGGTTGGTTCTCGCTATTATCATTAGAATTTTTAGTATATCGAGATGTTCCACACACACGACATTGTTTTTTCATGCTTGTCAATTTCTAATTTTAATTCTCTAGTTTTTATTAAAGAAAAAGCTAAGATATACATATAGAATGTCTAGTGTGTTCAAATTATAAAATTTTACAACTGATTTAGTAGAATTGAAAGAAAAATAAACTATAAATTAGTACCAAGTCTACGAAGGAGACAGATAGAGACACTATGTTATGTTATAATTTGTGAATTCATAAAATGATTATAATTTAGCAAATAAAGTCAAGTCACGGAGGGAATTATATATTGCAATTGCATCCAAAACTTTCATCATTTCACAATTGCACCTCTGCTATAATTAAACTAAAAATCCTTGATTTTAACTACTCTTTTGCACTCATCTGAAACCCCCAAATTCTACACCCTTATTATTATTACCAAACCCCTCTTCCATCCATTGACTAAAGCCGAAATAAGAGGACCAAAAGCCACCATTTTACACTCATCTCTAAAGGGGTTATTGTTGGTACCACGGAAAAAGAATTCAAATCCACCACAATGTTTTAACAGCTTTCACTTCCTAATTCCCATCTCAATATAGAGTAACGAATTGTGTATTGAAACGAAATTTGTTAACTATGCCACATGGTATCAACAAGGAATTAAAATGAAAGTTGACTATATACATCACTCACCTGCGTAAACGGAATGAAAATCCCAAATTCACGAGTTCTCCTGCGCCGCAACAATCCAAAATTCACAAGTTCTCCTGCGCCGCAACAATACCAGAATGAACCCCCAAATTCACGAGTTCTTCTGCGCCGCAATATTAGCATGCATGTTCATCAATTCACGAGTTTACAGGTTTTTGTACCAAACCCCCAAATTATAACCCTAAAATCGGAACTCTACCCTCTCATATTTTAGAAACCAAATGAAGGTGAATACATACCTTCTTCACGATGGTGAGTGAATGAAGAGAGGCTTTCAATTGAGCGTAGAGTCTTCTTGATGTGAGCACACAGCAAACAGAAGTGACGACGAAGATGAGTGACGAAGATGAGTGACTAGTGGAGATGGTGAGTGGTGAGTGGTGACCCCGTGAGTGGTGACTGGTGATGGCGATCCCTTTCTCTGATTTGCGGGTGATGAGTGGCGCGAAGAAGGGAAAAGCTAAGGGTAGTGATGATCGAGTGTTATGTTTTCAGTGGCTAAGTGTTATGTTTTCTAATTTGGCTAAGTGTTTGTACGCGTGTATTATTTGGTGAAAATTCAAAAAATTTACTAAGTGTTATTGGACATTTGACTCAGATACATTAGGCAACACTTTTAAAGTGCACCTGAAACATGACAAATAGGCTACACTTCAAAAGCACTCTCTTTGGTGTAAAAAGTGAACCCATAGCTCTTAAGATAAGGCTACGCTTTATAAGTGATATTTATAATATCTAAAGAGACACTTTTCAAGTGATGCCACAAATGTGTTTCTTATTATCCTACAAAAAGAAAACACGGAGAAAAGTGTAGGAATAGGCTACGCTTTTCAAATATAGCTTAAAAAAAGTGTAGCTGAATGGGTATTTTTCTTGTAGTGACACTATTTTGTTTTTGTTGAAATTTACAAGCGACAATTTTCTATTTTAATATCATATTCATTATTGAAGTCAAAATAATATGATCAATATGGTTACGGGTTACCTATTAAAATTTCATATTTTATGACATAATTTTTAAGTTTTTAAATTTATAGACTTATGTCATTACAAAACCTATTATGTGGGTTAACATTCCTTGATAACATTACTGAAATACTATCGTTGAGTATTGATTTGTGAGAAGAGAAACGAATAACAATTTTTGTTATTCAATATATAATTTATTTTATTGTGAAATGAATTATTATTTGCTGAATTGATAAATACATTTTTTTCTAATTTCTTACACCATTTTATTTGACAATATTCTTGTGCAGTACACGAGATAAATAATAAAAATATATAAAATTTTTATTAAAAAACTTAAATAAAAATATATATAAAAAGTACACAAGCTTATTTGGCAATAATTACCATAAAAAAATGAATGACAATACTATTTTATAATATGATGTATAAAATAATTTTTTATTTTAAAATGAATTCTAGTAAATAAGATAAAATTAAAAATAACTTTTTTACACAAATTTAAATTTGAATTTAGAATTGATTAACAACTCATCTTTTTTAATTTTAATAACAAAAACAAAATTAGTTAGCTACAAAAATTCGGTATCTAATAATTTCAATCATTTAAATTTTAATTCGCAAAAATTGAATTAGAAATTAATTATAACTTAATAATTGATTACACACACGCATGCACGCGCGCACTCGCACACGCACACGCACGCGCACACACATATTAATTAGTACGTAAATAATAATATTTAATGTATAATTTATTTATTTTTTTGACAAAATTAATGTATAATTTATTGAGAATTGATTTTGTAACAGCCCAGACCACCCGCTAGCATGATATTGTCCGCTTTGGCACACAAGGCCTCACAGTTTTGCCTTTGACGATAGGGATGATAGCCAAAACCCCCACACTCACTCGTCAAAACGCGTCATACTAGGGAGAGGTATCCACACCCTTATAAAGCATGATTCGTTCCCCTCCCCAACCGATGTGGGACCTTACAATCCACCCCCCCTAAGGGAGTCCAGCGCCCTCGCTGGCACATCGATCCGGGTTCTGGCTCTGATACCATCTGTAACAGCCCAGACCACCCGCTAGCATGATATTGTCCGCTTTGGCACACAAGGCCTCACGGTTTTGCCTTTGACGATAGGGATGATAGCCAAAACCCCCCACACTCACTCGTCAAAACGCGTCATGCTAGGGAGAGGTATCCACACCCTTATAAGGCATGATTCGTTCCCCTCCCCAACCGATGTGGGACCTTATTGTTTTTAATCGTGCTCTTGAAGTTCTGTGAGCTTTGTCTTGGGTCTGAAATATTCTCTTCTGTAAACCTCATGCTTCCTCGACTCAGCTTGAGTTTGTTTCAAACTGATGCGCTGGTTTTCTTCTTATTGATCCTATTGAACTTCTTTGATCTAAGGGTTATCTTTGTAAGTTGTATGGTATTTATGGATGTATGATATCGGATGAAAGTATTTTTGGATCGGTATTGCGACTTAAAGTTTTAAAGAGGCTCATATTTTAGTATCAAATAATATAAAAGTCGTCGTAATGTCCGAACTATCAGAGTCGCGTGTAACAGCCCAGACCACCCGCTAGCACGATATTGTCCGCTTTGGCACACAAGGCCTCACGGTTTTGCTTTTGACGATAGGGATGCTAGCCAAAGCCCCCACACTCACTCGTCAAAATGCGTCATGCTAGGGAGAGGTATCCACACCCTTATAAGGCATACTTCGTTCCCCTCCCCAACCGATGTGGGCCTTACAATCCACCCCCCTAAGGGAGTCCAGCGCCCTCGCTGGCACGTCGATCCGAGTTCTGGCTTTGATACCATCTGTAACAGCCCAGACCACCCGCTAGCACGATATTGTCCGCTTTGGCACACAAGACCTCACGGTTTTGCTTTTGACGATAGGGATGCTAGCCAAAGCCCCCCACACTCACTCGTCAAAACGCGTCATGCTAGGGAGATGTATCCACACCCTTATAAGACATGCTTCGTTCCCCTCCCCAACCGATGTGGGCCTTACAGATTTATTATCCAATTTTTTTTATAAATATTGTAGTATGTGAAAATAGTGATCTTATTTTTTTTACCATTATTTGAAAATTTATTCATAAATTTTTTATTATATAATTAACTTAATTAATAACCTTTAATTTTTATTTTTTTCTACCAAAA
>NC_029794.2:7044750-7049596 GCF_000816755.2 Arachis ipaensis | reverse complement strand
TATTAGTTATTTGTTTTTTTTATTACATTAGTAAATAATATTTAGACTAAAAGAGAAAAAATATAATTAAATCTTTTTAGTTTGATTAAAAAATCTCTTGTAAGCATATCCAACTTTTATATATACTAAATGTAATAATATTTAATAGTATAGTATTTATTACAACAATGACTAAAAACATTAACTAAAGTGAGCAAGATTAACATAGGTCCATTGTTCGAATTCCAAATCCGAATTAAGTTCATTATCTTAGGAGTCAATACATATGAAGTCCATGTGTCCTATCTCAAAACGGCTCAAATTGAATTTCTATTGTTACTTGTTAGCTAGAGATGGTAATGGATAAATTTGGGTGTAGCGGACTTTTTTTCCCGTCCTTTACTCCTGTTTTAAAAAAATATCTTCCATCCCCTCTCTATTTTTGTCGCAAATCCCAATTTAATTATCCTTTTAGGGAATGCAGATACTCATAGTTATCTACAGATATTCTTTGAATTTTTTTTAAATTAACAAAAAAAAGTTATAATATAATAATTATAAAATAATCAATTTAATATAATTCAACATAATTCATAATATATTCATTATAAAAAATAACATTTTCAAAATTAAAGACATGAGAAGTGTTAATAGCAAATGAGAACTTAAAAGTATATGTGAGCAAATTAAAATGATGTTTTTAATGTGATTTGTAAGGAAAAATTCTCGTTATTCAAGTATAATATACGTTTTATTATTTTGTACAGAACAATATTAGTTTTAATTTATATATTATTATTATTATTGAGTATTAAAAATAAACAGTGTTTGTACTATTAGTATTTTTTGACTTTCCTCAACTTTAACCGTGATTAGGTCTAAAAACTCGCTCACCTCATTAGAAACAAATATAATATAATAAATTTCTATCTGATAGTGTTATACATTGGGATAATCATAAGAGAATTAATTTTAACGAGTTAATGGTACGGTGTTTAGTCACCATAGGAGTGTTTTAACACAAAATTATCAATCAATTATGTATGACTTCTGATGAAAATAATATATTCAACATGAATAGTGTTTATTAGGTAAAAAAAAAAACAAATTGACAAAGAAAAAATTATTACAATGCGTATATTTATTTTAATAAATATTTTTTTTATCTAATACTATAAAAAATACACTGATCACTCTAATTACTATAATCTAACTTCCATCAACAACGGTAGAATGCTTAAATTAAGTCATTTTTAAGTTATGATATTCGTCAAACAAACAATCAATTAAATATTCATCCATACATTCTCATTTTTGGTACATTTATACATAAAAGAGATTATATATACACAAAGAAAAAAAAAAGAAAATAAGTAAAGAAGAGTTCAAATAGCAAGAGCGATAAACATGATGATTCTTAGAGCAACTCTATTAGGATCAATTTTAAATATCAATTTTGACATATACAGTAAATGAACTGATTTAAAATTGAAACTTGCATTGGATACCATTTTTGAAATGATACTGATATAGTAAAAAAATACCATATCACTTTAAAGAAAGAAGAGTGAAATGTTGCCACTTGTTTAAACTCATCCATTAAATAAACACTAATAGTGTTACTGTAACGTTGTTTTATTGTAATGTTGTAACAAGACTCCATTAAAATTTACTCAAATAAATTAGATGTACTTATTTGTACTCTGTATTTTATTACTTTATTTTTTATTATCTTATCAATTTGGTAAAAAAAATTGATCTAAATCAAGTTAACTTAAAACACTAATTGTAACGTTGTTTTATTGTAATGTTGTAACAAGACTCCATTAAAATTTACTCAAATAAATTAGATGTACTTATTTGTACTTTTGTACTCTGTACTCTATTTTTTTATTGTCTTATTAATTTGGTAAAAAAATAAATCCAAATAAATTTAGTGTAAGTTCTTTTCTGAATTATTTACAAAATTTTAATTTTTCTCCCCATCCAAATACACTAAATTCTCAATCTTCACTTTCACATCATTCTAATTTTTATTTATTGCAATTGCTTTTAATATGTAATGTGTTCCTTTTTAATGTTATGTTTAATTAGGTAATATTTTAAAGTTAATTTTTATTAATGCATAATATCTTTTAAATATGGTATATAATTATTAATTTTATAATTTTATATTTTTATTTTATTTAAATTTTCACAATTTAATTAAATTTATTTAAAATAATAAAAAATAATTTAAAATTTAGATTGAAATAAAAACAAGTATTTGGAGTGAATGAGTGATAAATTTTACATTAAATTTCAAATCAAGTCTTATGATATATAGTCCACAAATATTTATATGGCATCTTGTGAAACTTAAAATAAAATAAAATTAATACCAAGCATTAGAGATACTCTTATAAACTTGTTTGACCATCTATATATAAAAGACCATAAGATCATGATTATCTAACAAAATTAATTTATATTTATTATATTCAATTTGAATAAGTAAAAAATCATTTTATTTTCGTTTGGTCCTTAATTCACATGATTTGAATTTGACTCAATAGATATGATTTGATATGATTTGATATGATTATTAATTGAAAATATCTCAATTGCCTATTTTATTCATAAATTTATTATTTTAATGACTAATAAATTAATCAAATTAATTAATTAATACACATAATTATTATAATTAATTTGATTTAATAAATTAAAAGAAATAAATTAAAAAATACTAACAGAATATTAAAATAAATAAATTAGAAAATACTACCAAATTAAATTAATATAAATTATAATAAATTAAATGATATTTAAATATCTAATCAAATCAATTAATTGATATAGTTAGTTTATCGTAATAACTTGTATTTAATGAGTTAAAAGAAATAAATCGGAAAACACTCTCAGAAATATGCCACGTCAGCTCCATCATTAAGTACATAAATCTGATTTTTATATAATAGAATAGATTTAAAAAAAAGACAAAGTATAATTTAAAATTTGAAATTTAATTATTAAGAAAATAAGTTACAATGCTGAAATATTATTTTAAGTACAAAATCATTTTGCAGATCCTCCTATTAGTTCACTTTTAAAGTTCTAATTGAAAAAAATCCCACATCTTGCGCAAAAGATGGTAATTTTTTTATTTTTTAATCATTAGTTTTAAAAAAAGAGTCTTTACTATGCAGGTATAATTGCTGAAGTAATTACATTTTGCCAATTGTTTTACAACTTATTGACGAATTTATTTTCTACTTCTGTTTATCAAATTTGAAATATTTGTCCATTTATGTTTTTTTTAATAAATGCATATGATCTAATAATCTGTTTTTATATGAATCTGATTTATATATAATTTAAAAAACATAGTTTGATAAAACGATTTTAAATACATAACTAATTAAAATGATTTGAAAGAAAAAAAATGATATTTTGACTTTCTAAAAATAATTTCAGTTCGATAAAATGACTCTAAATATTATTAAAATATACTTTAAATAGAATAAGTTTGTTTCAATAAAATGTAAATTGCTATATCCATATGAATTATTCAATTTAAAATATTCTAAAACAAAAAGTAAAACAAACACAAAGTTAATACATGATTTATTGAATCTAATTCATCAGTTATTTTTTTTTTTATTAAATTTATAAAATAATTAAAAATAATTTAAAATTTAAATTGAAATAAAATTAAATATTGGAGTGACAAATTTTATATTAAGTTTCAAATAAAGTCTTATAATATATAGTCCACAAATATTTACTAGACATCTTGAGGATCTAAAATAAAATAAAATTAATACTAAGCATTAGAGATACTCTTATAAGTTTGTTTGACCATTTATATATAAAAGACCAGAAAAGCATGATTATCTAACAAAATTAATTTGTATGTATTATATTCAATTTAAATAAGTAAAGAATCATCTTATTTTAGTTTGGTCTTTAATTCACATAATTTGAAATTTACTCAATATTTCAATAAATATGATTTAATTTGATTTGATTATTAATTGAAATATCTTAGTTGCCTATTTTATTCATAGATTTATTATTTTAATGACTAATAAATTAATAAAATCAATTAATTAATATAATAATTGTTATAATTATTTTGATTTAATAAATTAAAAAAATACTATCAGAATATTAAAATATTGTAGTAAATTATATTTAATGAATTAAAAAAATAAATCAAAAACACCATCAGAAACATGTCACATAGTCCATCGTTAAACTCAGAAATTCGATTTTTATATAATAAAATAAGTAGAATAAATACACTCTTACAACGTGTTTTTAATAAAAAAAAAAAATTCTATTAGTGGAGTAGACAATTTGTTATTGAGATGATTTCTTTTCTCAAAATTGAAATCCAAAATTTCTAATTAAGAAATTAAGGAACCTAATCGTACATTGGCACTAAATATTATTTGTTGAAGTCTATTTCATAGGGAGTAGGGATCCGATTCATCCTTAGAGTTAGAGATTCCACTTGATTAAAACTCAGTGCTCATGAAAAAAGTAATGATAATGTATATTGGTATGATGGGAATTCATATATACGAAAATGAGAAACTCGTGCAAAAATTAATGAAGTTAGAAATAAATTATTATTTTCAGTCTTTCACTCTTCCTTGTGAGGCCGATACCGTGATCAGAATAAAATTAGTGCCGTTAGTTTTTCTGGTCATTTCCACTCCGTTTTATTTGGGCCAGATATTCTAAGAATTTGGTCAAAGTACAAGGCTAGCCCAATTCATATAAGCATCCTACTGAAGGATAATCGTGTCTGGGTTACTGTAAGGTCTGGGCCTCAACCCGAATGTAAACATATTATGTTATTAATTAATTAAAAACAACT